>NW_027113760.1:24118-65347 GCF_000696795.3 Halyomorpha halys | reverse complement strand
AAAAAAAAAAAAAAAAAAAAAAAAAAAAATCAATATGCTGTGTGAATAGCAGTTGATTGTATTGGTAGGACCACTTTTTCCCTACATCTAAAATAATAATGACAGGATAGTTCAACTTACTCCTACGATCGAAAATTATTATTTTTTACTTTTACGTCAACCTACAACAGTGTAATCATCAAGTTGGACGTTACATTATTTAATAAGTAATTAACGATAATTTATTATATTAAAATTAATTTGTCTATTGTATTACAATATTGATGGAATTTTCTATTTTCTATTTATCTATCAACCCCACCCTTAAAGATGTAGATATGCGGCGATGATACGACCCCCCCCATCCTCAGTAAACATAGCGCTGTATAAAGCCGACGCTGACGACCGTCCTTCGCCAAGACTCCCCTCCGCTACTACTGTATCATCACATCGCCTCAATGCCTTCCCTCAGTGTACTCTTAACGCTCCTACTTGTAGCAGGTAACAATAAAGCATGATTTTTAAAAATTTAAAAGTTCCAAATAGGAAATTTTAAAAGATTCATTTCGATCTAATGTTACGTCCTGAAATAGACGTTTTAATGGTGAGTGACACTTGTAATTATCAACTGAAATGTTGCATTTATCATTTTTTTCTACTGCAGTTAATATTGTTAATTTCATCAATAATAAATAATAAAGATCGAAACACTTTTTTTTTTCTTATACGAATTTTCATCTCTACAAAAAAATTCACACATTGAATAATCAAAACTAGGGGGTTAGAAAAAAAATATATGTAGTATCAAAGTATAAAATAATTAGTTTCCGAATCAAAAGTATCATTGGCCTGCATAATTAAATTGAAATAGCGATGTTCAATAAGTAAAAGGTTACTTTTTTTTTCAATCCTTTTTACTTGTACAAAATTATTTGACAGTTCCCTGGTTATATTAAATCTCATCTAGTTGTTACCATTTAGAGATATGCAGTGCTTTAATGGTGTGATACTGCAATGCAAGAGAACACTTACATACTTACACAAAAACTTTTTTTTCTTCACCCATTTCCGACAACCCGTTATTACAGAAATAGAAGGCAACAAGGAAAAACTAAAAAGGCACTCCCCCAAACGTACCAAATATTCCCAATTGACAAAAATTCAAACCTTAATTATATAAAACTGTTTTATTTTTTTAACCTAGTATATCGATTTTTCATTTCTTCATTAGTTCTAATTTATGTTTATGTAGTTTATTAGATTTTTTAAATTACTTTTACAGCATTGGGTAACTATAATGCTCGTCATACAACTGGTCTGAATGTGGAAAAATCTAAATTTTTTGTCCTGTCACTCTTGGCTAGTCCAAGTGAAAAAAGGACAACTAGATTTGTTCAAATAATAATAATTTGTCATTATTATAACTAATTATTTATCATTTTTTATATTTGTAACTAACTCATTATAATTCAAATAAACACCAACAAAATTAAAGTTTTAATTATTTATTTTTTTGAGAAAAAAAAAGTTAAAATAAAAAAAAAAAAAATGAACTATTCAACCTCTTCAGTAACATTAAATGACACTGCTTTAGAATTTGAAGGTTCTTGATCATCATTTAATTAGTACTGTTCGAATTTTTACCGATTTACTTTTTACCCAGGAAAAACCTGTAAGCTTGATATCAGTGACTGTGAATTAACTAAATGCATTTTGAAGATTCTTTTCTTTGTAGGAGTTTTGTTCATTCTTTTAGGATTAAATTCACATAATCTTAAATCTTAGTTTTTAGCTTCAAGAGCTTATTCATTCAATAGGAAGTATAGTAAAATAATAATGATTAAGATCACTTTTACCTCCTTTATTATCCTCTCTTAATAAAAAAATAACGAAGATTTGGCAATCTAATTATTTTTCTCAAATTTAATTTATTTGTCGAAACCAAAACTTTTAAAAATTAAAGTTTGTTAATTTGTCATTCAATTCTTATAATTTAAAAGACATTTATAATTTCTTGTTGTAAAAACGTGTTTAGCATAAGTATTATTGTACATTTAAAATACAATCTTATTTTTTTTTAATCATTATTGCAATATAATTAATTTGAATTATTTATTTTTTCCTGGAATAAATTAACCTTTTATTAATTTATTTTAACACCGAGACAACGCTTTATGCAGTTTGTCCACTAGACAGTTTTTTTTCTTTAATTTTATGATAGACATTTGTTGTTAACCCAAATTAAAAGGACCTTTCATGTTCGAATGTTTCTTGTTTTTTCATTAATCATTAGTTACTTTTTTGTTTGTTGACATTTGTCATATGTCATTGTTGACGTGTGTCCATCATGTAATGATCTGTGTAATGGGCAAACTGCCCGAAACGTTGAAAAATAATACTGCAAAAAAAAAATACAAATTACTAACAAATCCTTTTGAAATATAGCTAATATAAGCCCTTAAGAAATATTGAATTATCTGTAAATTCTGACTGACTTATGACTAAGATTTCAATAATTTTGAAATCACTCGTCACCAATCTTTATCAGCATGTCAGATTTTTCGGACGATTGTTTATTAATTTAATTATAGAAACTGATTAATAATTCACTGTATTTTTGGTGTACTATTATTTAAATTTTTATTTAGATGTGTTAAGGTCGGCGGATTGACACTGATACTATTTAGAACAATCAGTTCGAATCATATATAAATATTATATATTTTTAAAACATATTTTTAGACGGAAAGTCATGTTTTAACTGTTAAAATCTTAAATTAATTATTTAATAGCTATATTCGTTAGTTGTAAGTTTGGATTTGGTAAATTGTGGTATACATTTCTCGTTTGTGTTCACGGCGTCGGGCTGTAGAGGAAATGCCTTTCTTCAGATTTAAGAATTATTGAAAGATAAACAAGTTTAACAAATAAGCTTATAAGATACATAATTATGTTTTTTTCTAAAAGGAAACACAATTACCCTGAAATATACAGGCAACTGTCCTGACGCTAACTCCATTATCAATAAACAGCATTGTTCCAATTTAATTTCAGGATGCATTCCAAATTTAGCCACTTTCACTATTTAGGTTGGCAACATAGATTACTTTCTCTTAATTTCAAATTATAAACCAGGAAATGCATTGCAAATCTTGAATATACCCCCTCAGATTCGCAAAACCTAGGGACATCTACATGGATCTAACTGTTCTAAAGTAAAGTGAAAAAATATTAGTATCACGAATTTCCATATTATTACAGAAAATATTTTAAGTATGGCGTTGGGGATAAAAAAAAAACTTGAAGTAGGGCACAAGATTAGAATTCCTAAGTCTGTGGGTACGTTCATAATGCACATCCTAACCTCAGGCCAATTGCCAAATAAATTTTAACAAAGTTCAAAATAATGTTTTATGTTATTTTAATAGTATACAAAAATATACATACTGGAAGTATATTTTTGATTTATTGAAATTTACAACAGTATTAAAACTTAAAAAACGAAAAGGAACGAAATGTGAAATAGGTTGTATAATAACATGTCACAGATATATATATAGATATACAGATATAGTGTATAGAAACCATTATAAAAAAAAAAACAAAAAAAAAACGAGAAATTATCGCTACAATAGTAGTTATTAATTAGAAAGTTCGAACAAGCCCTTCTACCTTACATACGTGGGGAAGATATATTAGAAATTGGAGAAGAAGCGAGGTTCGATTAGATTAGATTAGATATTATGGTTGACTTTATCAGTGACTAAGTAAAGCAAGTATTCAGGTTTGTACTAAGGATTTCGAATTTAGCGATTGGATATGAGATGAATTGGATGGTTCAGTAGAGCAACAAATCTCAGCTCCATGAGTCCAAAAAGTCCTTATTGTAGTCATGGGCCTTTTGTAATTAATTGGAATCTTGGTCCGTTTTTGGTCGAACCAGTCGAGGAGGTTCTTCCTCGAAAAATCTGGGATATAATGAATATATCCAGAATATCGGGACGATTTTTGAGGATACAGGCGAACAAGCAGGATTCTTGGGCGAGGGGATAGAATAACTGTTGAAATTGAGCGACTAGACAGGTGTTTAACATAGTAATCTCTTCGAAATAATAATAAACTGTATAATAAAGTGTCATACCGATTTATAGGGCACAGGTTTCGCCTAAGCGTATAACGTCTGACGTAACAACCAACAGTTATTAGACTACCTATGCCTTTGTTGTATACTTTGTGTATAATGGGCCTGCTCGGTCTGAAAAAGAGTGGAAATCTTAGAGCCTCCAATCGTACAGGATGGAACTATGAGGATTACATTAGTAATTGGTCCTGGACAATTAAACCATTATTGCCTGTAGAAGTCTCAGGGTATCTGTTACTACTCCGAAAACAGATTAAGTAATTACCATCATTAATCAATTTTGTCAAGTAGAGCAGGAAAAAATCTGTTTAATTAAACAAAATCGACTAACAAGAAAAGTTTTAAAAGGGTACCCACCTTAGAAACAAATATAAATTTGTTCTAGTATCTTAAAACCAGTCCGCTAGGCCTCTTCGAGATTGGAAAGGGCTGGTATAAAACGATATTTATAAAAAAAAAAATATCGTATAGAAAATGGGGTCAACATTTTAAGAATATGAATAAGATTATTCCATTACTTCAGGTACATTAGCTAGAAAGAAATTCTATAGTTCTTGAATTCAACCGAATACAGACCAACGGATAGGCACCGAACTCCGACAATCCACTCTTTGATATCTAAAACGAGTGGACATATTTGCTTTTTATTTGTTAAGTGAATACAATATTTCCTAACTTTGGCAGTGAGGAAGCAAATGATACACTTAATGTATGATTAATGGTAATTATTTATTTATTGATAAATGAATGAGTGGACACATTTCATATTTCATTTACAGTCAAATAATTTTAAAATAATATTCTTACTTCACAGGATGCAATGATTAAAAAAAAAGATATTTTTGATAAATAATGCTAAGACATTTATTTATTGTGAAGTTCATTCTTATTTTTTCCACCTACAGCTATGATCGATTTTTTTTTTTTTATAAATTCTAATGAAGTACATAAATTATATCATTATTGATGAACTTCAGATTTTTCTTCAATAGTTTACAGTTACATTTTAAGTTATTTTCACTGGATGATGCTTTATGATAGTTCAAGAATAACAACTAAAAGAGAGACACCAAAGATCTTAAATTGATCGAAACAGTTTTAGAACAACCTTAGGTTACACGTTCACTAGGGAGACAAATCACCCTACTAAGGCACTGTTCCAATGTTGAGGCGCCCAATAGAGGCAATTTAACAGGCGTCATGCTAAAAAAAGATTTTTATAAATAATAGTTATGATAACAAACATTGTTTTTAAATATTATTTTATTATAAACAATCAGTGCCGGGAATAGGAACATATACTGTAACCTCCGATATGTATAGAGATTAAGATGGATTTTATTGAAAGTGAATGAAGCTCAATCCACTACGATGGATTTCAGTTCCAAATTTAGAAGTAATTTTGAGAACATCCTTTTCAACAGTCCCTGATGGAGTATTACATTTAAAATCACAAAGGTTTTTTAATGTCTTTAATACTTTTTGCTCGGAATCCACAGCGAAGCTGATGTTTGCCTAGTTTTCTGCAGGTGACCAACCTATTCTAACCATGGTAGGGGGTCAGGTTTTTCATTTTATGGGACCGCCACTTTATGAAAAAGTCAAGGACCCCAGGACGGATTCGAACCGGTGCTTCCCGCAGGGCTTAGAACGATAGACCTAGGCCTAACCATCTGAGCTACGGTCGGCCCTTTTTTTGAACTTTGAAGCGTGAAGAACAAACAAAATAATTTTTCAATGAAAGTTCATCATACTTCAAAAGCTAAGTATTGATACTAGTAAAAGAACATCAGTTTAATAAAGGTGGGTAGAGGTAATCAGGAAAAGCATTAGATTAATTTGGATTATGTCGGTCGGTTGGGTTTCACAGAAGTCAAGTGCTAGGATAAAAATCAACTCGTTATAAAAAATTATTAAAAAAAAAATATGTATCAAATTCTATACGACCAATTCCAATCTAAGATGGAAACAGGATACAATAAGGAAATAATATAAATGAGTGGCTGTGTTATCAATGAACAAATAACTTTCATAAATTCATAAAACAATATCTTAATCCAGGTATTCAACATTTCTTTTTTATCACTCATAATGTTTTGTTTATTTCAGTGATCAATTATTATTCTCGTCATCTCTATTGTTTTCTTTTTCATGAAATCTCCTACATCTGCCAACTATCTGAGGTAGTAGATGGTTATAGATCAGAAACTTTTTTTAATATTTAAAAAAAAAAATTTATTGTTCTATTATTGTCGTAGAGGTTTGTTTCGATGAATGATTTCTTGTGCTGAAAAACTGAATCCTTTTTGATGAAACTTCCTCGTTAAAAAAAGACACTTCCTGACTAGAAGACTAGAACATTTTGGGGAAATATATTCTAGAACCTGGATATAAATAAAAAATAAAAAGAACGGTAATTGGAAAAAGAAATAATCAAAGACTTCTGCTATTTTGTTTTTTTTCGTAAATTATACCTGTTTGGTATATTTTATTGTTTTTTAGTTGACACCTTGCTGAAATTTATATTAAAAAACTCCACGATTTTTAATTTTTTTTTCTAATTTTCTATGTTAAAATAAGATTCTCCATTGAATAACAACTGAATTATATAAAATATGGGTACATTCATGCTTATGTTTTTTAAAAAATTACACAGAACATTTCTTCTCATTACATTTTATTTAAAATAGACAGCCAAGCTTACCGAATGGTGTGCTATAAAATCCTTAATGCCATTTTCAACAAGAAAAAAAAAAAGGATAAAATAAAAATATCTGAATCTCAAAACATTACAAAAAACTTATTTAGGAGAATTTTTAAATTGAATTCATGGCTTATAATGATAATTTAATTACAATAATGAACATTTGAACTAATATTAACATTTTAATTAAGTTCATTCATTCAACCTGTAAATGCAAATAAAATTAAGATAATGCACCGGTAAATGATACATTGTACCTTTCTTTATATATATATATATATATATATATATAAACTTTTTTTTTATAAATAAGATTTTTTCCATTCGTTCGAAGATAAACGTTCAATTAATATTAACACTTTTTAATAAATACTCAACTTCGGAAAAAAAAGCTGTTTTTAAGCACTAATTTGTACAACTACTACGTAATTGCCTAAAAAATCCTTGAGTAGTTTATAAAATGGACCAGATTTTATTTTTAATTTCATCCATCTATGATACTTCTAATGATTTCTTACCTCCTATTTTATATGGATTTATAATTTACTGATTCATTAAAAAAATAAAATAAAATAGCTCAATTATTAAGTATTATTCTACCATGTTCCTTAAGTAGAAGCTAAACCTAATGAATAACAAATTCTGTAATCTATAAATAAAAATGTGATATTCGTTTGTTACTCATCCAAGACCTCAATAAGTTCTTAACTATTTCACACAATATTTTTTATCAAAACGTTCGCTGTCGTAATTGAAAGGTTCTTAACTATTGAAAATCTGGATTTATCCAGAAAAAAACAAAACAAAATCAAACATCTACCCGCCAATAATGTTTCAATTTTTAATGTTCAGAATGTATACATTTTAAAAAAGTTATTATATACCAATTGATTTGTTTTTTTCTGTATTAATAAGAAAAAATATTACTAATTCCATTAAATGATTTTATATTCATAAAAAATTATAAAAAAATCTAGGATAACAAATTTTTGTTTAGAAAAAACCAATATTTGTTTTTAGTTGGCCTGAAACCCTTAAATACAATTTACCAAAGAAATTAAAAATTTTTGAACGTGATTTATCTGCAAGAGTTTTTTTGTTCTAACGCTCTCCATTATTCATGTAATAGTTCATTACTCCTCAGCATTCCAAATCTATCCAGCTATCCAAATCCTATGTTACCTATTATCCTTGATGATAATTTGAATGGCAGAATAAATTCCCAACAAAACCGAAAATATCATTAATTATAATTCATAAATAATAGGTTAATTATTAACAAATGCCATCTATGTTAATAACTGGCCGATTATAATGATTTTTTTAGGAGGAGGGAGTGGATTTATTCTCCCATTCAAATAACAGCTTAAAACCATTTTATTCAAAGCTGTAACATATGGTGTAACGTTTTAACTTTATTTTTAAGAAAATTGTAGCCAAAATTTAATTATTATGATATGTAGGTAAATGTGTAATTTCAACTATATCGATTCCAAAATGTCAGTTGTGATAATTCACAGTGCAATCTCAAATCTAGAAATAGCGAAGCATTGCCGGTCTTGCTAGTGATAAAATTTGTTTTTTTAGATTTATATATATGGTAAGGCACTGTGATACTAAGTCCATGGATCCGGATTTGAGTCCGACTGACAGATAATTATTTATTTTGTTACTGTAGCCATGAGTCAACCCTGTTGACTCGGGAGCCTCCACCCAGCCTCATAAAGTGTCCCCTTAATTGGAGAAAAATCTGGCGATTGAGCGTGTTTTTGACTGAGTCACCTCCTAGCAAAACTGTTAGTCTTGTAACAATACCTTCTTACAAAGTGAAGTACTGCACAGGTACAGATTTAATTTATATTTTTATATTTATACATCTATATCTAAATAAATTTCACTCATATTACAGATAGTCGAGAATAGAGGATGTTATATCCACTTTCTATAAGAGTGATGATCTTAAAAATACAGAAAACATGTATACTGATGGACTAATAAATATGGTACAATACCATTAACTAATAAATATGGTACAATACCATTAACTAATAAATATGGTACAATACCACGGTACAATATCAGACCAAGTAATTGGAAGTTTGTTTTTTCTTAGGATCACGGTTTATTTATTGGTATGTTCGCCTTAGTCTCTAGTTCAACACCAGGCTCGCTACACGATCCACGTTGATTGCATAATGATTTATTGTAAAAGCTTTTGTGTCCTCATCTCCGCCCATTTAACCTCTGGCTACGTTTAGATCGTACTAGTTTTGATGTAAAAAAAATGATTTTAAAAAGCTCTTAACGATCCTCAATTATTAATTCAGTTGTAGTTCTTTTTAATTAATGGTTTCGAAATATAATTTCTATTTGAACCAAATTCTCGAAAACACCAAAGAACCCTGTTGAAAATCATTCCAATTTTTTTTTTAGTAAGAGAAACTCTTTAATACACTGTACTATTATGTGGTAATATGAATAATTATAAGTTAATATAACTTTCATTCTGGGTTTAAATTGTATAAATTTATGGCTTGGGTGGGTTCCCAAACCAACAGTGTAAGTATATTGAAGGTAATTTTTTAATTTTTAGATACCAAAGGATCATAATTAACTAAAGTAAAAGTAGTATTTCCTTGACTACTTGTATGACCCTTTGACCAGTTATATGACCCCTTCCTGAAAAGCAAAAAATAATTTTTTCACGAAACTTTTAATTTCACTTGTCCATACAAATATATGAAAAATGTAGTTAAGAAAATATTGTGATCATAAAAAATTTCAAATAGAATTTTGGATGGGAATTCACGTTGTAAGGTTAAATAACAAATTTTCGTCAAATGGGGCACTTTAACACACTCTTGTTATCAAGGCGCCACCTTAGCAACCTAGAAGCCGCAACGGGTTCAATTCCGGCCTGGGTGGCGGCCAATTTTATGGTGGGCTCACGGAAACTTGACCTTCCCAATTTTGCTAGAATAGAATGTTATATCTTGTTAAATAGTCCTCCCCCCCTCCCCTACTTATAATTGATTGCCCATAATAATTTGTAAATAATTCTATTAATTAAAAAAATATATGTGAGCTTGTATACTGTAGTGCGTCGTTTGTGTATAAGTCAGTTTGTAATATAATGTTACAAAATTCGGTTTTAACAGATATTCCAAAGTGGTGTGGTTATGAAGATATATATTGCATGGACACAAAACACTGTGACCTGTCTAATACACATCTTCGAGTGAAATATATAGATTCCTATATCATGATATTATAAGATTTCAAGGCTTCAATGGCAATTAGTTAAGCTGAATTGTATACAAATAACATTCATTGCTCACAAATATGCAGAGAACTAGCTCTGACTGTTAACAGATTAATTTATTTCTCTGAATAAATTTTTATTTTAGAATGTATAGGCTTGGCATATATTTTAAAGCTATGATAATCCTATTAGTTTAGAATATAATTAATATTATTATTATTAATTATTATAGAATAACTTTAAGCTATGTACTTTCAAATAAATTGATGGTACAAGAATTTCCTTTATTGAAATTTTAGTCTGCATTACTTTATATTTTCAACATGAAGTTAAATAAAATGAGGTTCAGACAAAAAACAAAGAAATGCATGGAATCATTAATGAAATAATGAATAGTTGGGATATCTTTTTCAAGCTAGTTAAAGACACCATGAAATACCTTATAATGAACATTTTCGTTAGGATAGCAGTTTTCGTGATATTTGCCAAAATAAATTCACACACTTCTGATTTCTTGTTTTTTCGTAAAAATATTGGAGTTAAAAAAACTTTATCTAGGAAGATATTGATTGAACATAAAGAGTTTCATTTGGGCTCAATTTGAAGCATTTTAAATCGTTACACAATAAGATAATACATAATCATTTATTTCCTAAGAATAGTAGCTATAATGTCATTTGCCAAAATATATTCATAAAAACATTTTTTATCGTTTTTCAGAAAAAAAAATTGGTTAAGGAAAACTGTACCTCGGGAATTATTGAACAAATTGAAAAACTCTATTAGATCTTGAAGAAATTGAAGCTAGTTAAGTGCACTTAAGTAGTTTATAGTGATATTTCAGTTACTTGCGATACTTTGTGAGTTATTGGCAATAATCTTCAAAATATATGGCGACCATTTTGAAAAATCTGGCGTAAACTTTTTACCATCGTATTTTCCGAACAATTTCCCAAAAGAGTCCGTTGACAGAAATTAATTTGCACTTATTCCTTAGTACACCTAAATTTCAAGCTAATTTTAGAGGACTATTTTAGAGGACTATATAGTTTAATACAAGTTTTTACGTTTATGATTTTGTTTTTTGTGTTTATTAATTTTATAAATAATAGGTTTAGTCCTTGGCTAAGAAGTGATGTTTTTTTAGATCTAAGGTCTTCATCAGGACTGTCTGTGTGGCTGCTAGAGAACAGAAAGTAAAAAAGAATAGATAAAAAAATTATTCTTTGGTTTAATACTTATAAAGATATTTTTATAAAATATTTACTGAACATTAAATAAATTATGATGTAATGAATAAAGAGCAGTTACCATAGTTTATTTGAATAATATAATCATAAAATCAACTAAATAGAATTATCAGATATTGGATTTGATATCTCAACCGTTGAAACAGCAACATCTTAGTCAGAAGTGATACTCTAATCATTTCTGGAATTAGATAAACCAACGATTACAGATTGTTGCATTTAATGATTTTTATTTTACTCCGTGTAAATAAAACATAAATATAATAAAATTATAATGGTTTGCATAATAATTGAGTACGATACCCGTAATAACAGTAGATTTCTTTCTTTTTTTTTAAAGGAAAATCAATGAATATAAAAATTATAAGTTAGAAATCGCAAAAGCTCATTTTATGTTTATTTTACACGAAATAAAAAAAAGATTTAAAGATTTATGAAAGTTATTTCTTGTAATGATTACAATAATAAATTCGGAAGTGTAGGATAAATAGAAATTTATGACATTTTATTATTATTCAGATTTTTAGCTATAACTTTTAAATAAACCGTTCGATTTTAAAGGTTATTTTCAGGTCAACATTGTATTAAATATTAGTCTCCGAATTGATAAGTTTGTATATTTTTTTGGGGGGGTTTTTGAGTAAGAATGACCAACATACATTAGATGACCTTTAATAAGAAAAAAAGTGTTGGATGTCGCCCAAACTTCAGGGCGAACCGAATTCAAAGATCCGGCGGTTGATTGGACAAATATAAATGAAGAACTTAAATTGGACAAAACTCTATTTAAATACTTTGGAACATTTTCAGAATTCAGCTATTTCTTTATTTCATTATTTTTATGTAATTCATTCATTATTTTAAAATTTGAGATTTTAAGAAAGTGGAAACTTATCATTCTCCTGATATATCATATATTGAGTTTCCGTGCATATGATAATATAACTAACTAATCCTTATTAACAATACACCTTATTACAGTATAGTAACCTAATTAATCAATATATTTATTTTTTAGCCTCAATAATAAAGTAGATCCTACTATAATTCCATATCCATTTTTTTTAGTTAACGATCTCAAAGTCAACCTAATAAAGTTAGTGTAGCAAATATAAAGCGAGGAGGAGGAGGCAGCTGCCCCCCCTCCCCTAGAAGTAAAAAAAACGTTAATTTAATAGATAATTATTGTTTTCAAGTAAATACTAATTGTAATAACTATTATGATTTTCTAAAAATTTTGGTTCTTGTGCCTTTTTGGTGCTGAAATATCACAACCTGGGACCTGTTTCATAATGAAAGCTAATGTAAAGTTCCTATTGTACAAGTCTGTGTAATTGAATTAACATAAATCTACAAGACTTATAGTATTAGTTATAGTACAAGAGGCGGGAAGAAAAAAAGGCAGTTATCTCACCCCAATTTTTGATTAGTTTAATGAAAACTATGTATAATTAATAGTCAAAACTGATGAATCTGCCTAGTATAGGTAGGGGAATAAAAAATGGCGGCCGTTTTTGAAAACCCTAAAAAAATATTAATTTTTCATTTTGAGCTCTATATCTTAAAAACTATCAACAACACTAGAAAATCTAAAAGAATATTATTTAAAGAAGAGTAAATTTTCTGAAATATTAGCCCTAGTAGAGATATTAACGTCCAATAGTTCTCGAGGTATAGGCTTTTAAAAAGCAACATTTCATAAAAATATACTGAAATATCAGTTGTTAGTAAATTTATTTTGAGGAATGTATATCTCAGGAACTTACAGCTATAGAACAGGTCGTACAGATATCTATTAGCACTCAAATTAAAGCTGGTTTAATGTCCTATATAGTAGTTTATGAACTTTACCTTCGTAGGAATAGTAGTTTTCATGAAATTTCCTAAAATAATTTGATTCATAGTTTTTGTTTGGACAAAACGATTGATTTATGAAAAATTTTATTTCAGAAACCATTGGACGTACAGATGTCTGTCTGCACTCAAATTAAAGCTAGTTAAATTTACTATAAAATAATTAATAATGTTTATCTTTTTAGGAGTAGTAGTTTTTATGATATTTGACAAAATAAACTCACAAAATGTTAATTTCTAGTTGTTCATATAAAACGTTGAATTTTTGAAAAATATATCTCTAGACCCATAAGACGCAGATATTTCTGCCAACACTCAAAATAAAGGAAATTAAACTTACTATAAAGTAGTTTATTACACTTATCCTCGGAGGGGTAGTACTTTTTATGATATCCACATATAAATATAAATTTGGCAAATGAAAAATGTCCGAACAACTATAAATCAATTTATTTTAGCAAATGTCATAAAAACTACTACTCCCACGAAAATAAACTACTTTATGGCCCATTAACCTAGCTTTAATTTGAGTGCTAATAGACATCTGTTCGTGAAATAGTTTTTGTTTGTCATAATGTTCAATCTTGTCCTTCATATTTATTATGTGCTTATCCAATTTATTTTGTTCTTTTCAATAAATTTTAATACATTATAATCATATTTTATTAATATTTTTAAAAATTTTATCTGTGACTCTTGGAAAGTATTAAGTTTATAAAATAGATTATTATTTATAGCATTGATCACTTTCTTAACTGCTTTCCTTTTCATCTTTAATTATTTTAAAACAATTTTTAGGTTTGTTTTAGTTGTTTTCCCGTATCGATTTTGCATTATGTCGTTTTTCTGCAAGAAAAAATGAAGTTGTATAAGAATTTATAAAACTTAGAAAATAGTATTATTTGCAATTCTGAAAAACATGTTATTGTTTATTTAATAATAAACAATTAATTGATACTACTCATAGCGAATGGTTTAAATATTAAACCATTATGAAAATTTTGTTTGTACTATAATTGTAATAAAACAAAAATCTGATTGATTTGATTAGTGATTTTATTTTAATTATGTTTTTCACGCCGTAATATTTCTTATTTTTTAAAGTAAGGAAATCTCCTAAGATCCTTTAAAACATCTTGGTAAGTTTATAAAATAGTAGGTTTTCTGATTATAAATACATTTTGCTTACAGTCGCCCTTTTTCGAATAAGTTCTGTTTAGTGACGTAAAACTTCGCAGGCCATTGTTTAAACTTTGATACAATTTGTTTCTTGTTTATTTATACTAATGTATGTTTCAATATTTTTTTTCTCTACTTGATATTACATATCTGGCAGCAAATTTTGTGATTTTAAAAATTGAAATACTAATTCTATTGCTCAATCATCGTCACTAAGGATTGTTGAGATATCGGAGTTTAATCCAAAACTATAAGGACGTTAGGTGAAATATGGGCTTCTGGAAAGATATGGCTAATTGCCATACTGTATTATAAAACTGGCATTTCAGTGGAAAATATTGGAAGGACATTTCAGACATACAATACTGACATATAAAATCCTTTTTTTTAATTCATGAATTAAGAAATAAAAACAAATATTTAATCGAATCGTTTATTTTAGAGATGGTTAAAAATGTTCGAAGTAAACCAGAAAAAAACTATCTCAACAAATCACTTTTACAATGCTTAAAAACTCCCAAAATCACAATTTATTTCTTATATGATCAATTTCTTAAAATTCTAGAACAAATTTGTGCTACTTTTAGTGAATCGATAAAATGAAAAAAGTATAAACAGAATGCTTTTCTTTCTTCTTATCTCAATCCGTTGCCGAGGTATGATTTTTTGTTAGGGATTTACACAAAACTTCGCAATTTCCAGCAAAACATTTTTTGTAGGAAAATATTGCTTCGTTAGGCGATCATAGCAGCCAATGCAAAGTAATGAAGTTAAAATGATTAATATTTAGAATTACTCCGTATAACCTCCCGCGATGAATTTTCAACGATACGCTCAAATCGAAGTGATATTGATGTTGGGAAGTCAAAATTATTAGACACCCACAAGAATGCTAGTACCTAGTATTTTTTATCCTGGTTTTGCTATTGTACCAAGGTTTTTTTTTCAAATATTTTTCTAAAACGGATTACTGTTCTGAATATAGTATATTTATATATTTTTATTAATATTTTAGGGTTTTATTTTATCTAAAAACAATTTTCCAGACTAGGATAAATACCAAAAATATACTCCTGGAAATTGATTCGCCCTTTTTATAGAACACTGATGAAATTTCATGAATATAAAACACTCTGTAATTATTTATCAAATATCTATAATAAACTTAATTACCAATTTTATTTCGGTACAGTGTATAATAATAATTATGTTAAACTGATTTATAATAGTAGACTTTATAAACATATACAAACGAAAACATACATTGAAGAGATTTGCAGTTTAAGACTGTAGATTGCTATAGGCAGAGGAAGATCTAAAATATTTAGATTGCAAAATTGTTCTTTATTATATTTAAATTTTGGGTCGAGCAATTTCTTAACTTGATATCCTGTTGATGGAGGAGGGATTAACGAATAAACCTTCTGCATTGTAATATTCTTAAGATCTATCTTTGCTTTGTTTTAGAACTAAGTGAGAGTCATTTTAAAATTAATTACTATCAAAGAATTTACTTTCACCTATTTATATAATACATAAGTATTGCGATCTTCAAAAATTTCGAATTCGAGTTTTCGACGGAAATAAATGTTTTGTGGTGACTCCAAATAACCAAGTCTCGCAAAATGGCCTGAGTCTCTATATGTGAGTGGCTATGTGAGTGAACGACCTAGCTCAGAAACAAAAAAAAAAGTACGAAACTGAAATTACATATTAAGCAGGGTATATGCCCGAGGAGCGACAGAAACTTTTTCAATAAAACCCACAAACCAAAAGTGCTATTTCAAATATATTTTTCACATGATTTTCCCAAATTACAAAAAACTCTAATCCCTAATTTACAAAATTCATGTAAGCAATGGTCGGATATTGGAGAGATATAACAAAATTTAAAAACATGCATAAAACAACACAAAATGAATCTAAAAAACATTAAAAAAAATTAACACGACTGCACGAGACAGCAATAATCAATAATCATAGTTTTGAATTGGATGATTTATAATTTTAACTAACGCTGAAAAGCTAAAAATTAGAAAATTTATCAAATCAATTTACATAACTGAACACATAAAAAATGTGGTTAATTATAAAAGACATTTAAAGAATCGGCCAGCATTAGGTTGATATAATTTATCAAATAAACACTTAATAATTAGTGACCGTGGAAGCTAGTGTTGATATAACTACATTTACTTTAGGAACAGTGCAGTTAGGAATGGGCAACAGTAAATAGAGACTAGATATATTAAAAAGTAATAATCATTAGCTGGATTTTATCAATGGTCCTTAGACCTTTAAGGCTTTAAAAGTCGAAATAATCATCTAAGTTGTTTATAGTTGGTTATAACATCCATTCTTCTTATTTTCACATTATATTGCATTACAATCTTTTGTATTGCTACAAACTATTTACATGTATTATATTCTCCTATTTATTCATATCAAACACTATGCCGTTAAATAAAAAAAAAAAAAAAGAAAGAAAGAAAATTAGCTGGGATATCTGTGCACTACAAGTGAATAATTGGTGCCCTAATACCTTCATGATGGTACTGTTCCGCCTATCTTCATTCCAAGAGATTAATGAAAGAAACATTTAGTTTGTATCCGTTTCACAAAACGAGTGCAAATTTTTCGTGAAAAAATATAAATATCGAAATGAGACTTGCTTGAGAGGTGGTAAATATCGATAACATCATATAGGGATACTTGAATTATATTAAGGTAGACCATAACTCGTACTGCTACACAGAGATATATACTTTATTCATCTATGCTGCCCAAATACACCAGATTGCAATATCACACAGCATACTTATCAATCGGTAATCGGACATATATAAATTACATATAATTACATGGTATAATAAAATAGAAAGAAAACAATTTTTTTCCCCTACAGTTTCCTTTTACAATCAATTTTGGTCTGTACACCAAATACAAATATTTCAATTCATTCCTTTTTTCTTTCCCATTTCTGCTTCTCCAATTTCACCATTTCATAATTTTTTAATTCACCCGATCAACAAATTCGCTCTCCGAAATTCACCCTCCTAGATCCTCTTCAGTGACCCGCTAGACAAATTCACTATTAGACGACAATGTGAGATCAGACCATCATTTATAGTCACAGCAGTAGATCAGTTTTCCAAAAACAAAAAAATAGATACATTTTACGAGAATAAGACTAACACATAGATTCAAAGGAAAATATAATAAAAAACCGGTTACAAGAAGCACTTGAATGGATAAATAAGTTTTAAAAAAAATAAATGCATAAGTGCAAGATCAATCTGAGATTGACATTTAAATCTCATACTGCATTTGCGAAACCATTTTGTGCAAATTCTTCACAGAACAAAAATTTAATCAATTCATGGAAATAAGTTGTTGATATAAAATTTATTGAATTGGTGAGAAATTAGCCGGAGAGTGTTCATTCTCTTCGGAGGTCTCAGTTCAGTATAATATGAGTTCATCTGGGCCATATAAGGCACAATAATTTGTTTTTAATGTCTCCTGAAAAATTGTTGAAAATTTACAGAACTGATTTTTCGTGACGTTTCGGACCATTTCCATTTTGAAACCCTATCCATTCCTAAAATACAATCCATCAATTCCTAAAATCATAAATTTAGCATTGTTAACAATCTTACAATTTTCATATAAATCATTTTTCTAAATAACATTTCATAACAAAATTATTTAAGACATTCTACATCATTATAATTAAATATATATATTATATATTAAAAGTGGTATCCATCCATTAAAATATAATATGATAATGATATAGTACAAAAATAGTTCATAAAAATTTACACGGCTACAATTTTCGAAACAGTTTTTTATTATATAATTGAAAGAAAGCCGAACCACAAAAATATTCTCACACATTCTTGCCACAATCATTGATATATCTCCAATTAAATAATTAAATTTGAACCCTACGACCCATGAAGAGTTGTAGTACTTTGTAAGGAAGTACTGTAACTACGCCAACGATTGTGCTAGGAGGTGATTTGGTCAGAATCACTAATGACCACCAGATTTTTACCTAATTATGAGTATCCACATTATTATGGGCTGGGTGGACCCTGGAGGGCTGATTCACGGCTACAGTGAAACAACAAATAATTATCTGCCGCAGACGGATTCGAGTAAATCATTAGTTTTTAATATGCAGCACACCCCTGCAGCATGTTATGGTGCTAAATCCATTTCCCTAATTGCACTGTGCTCTGTTTATTTAGGAACCTGTACCTAGGTACTTTTTAAAGCAAATATTGTAACATCAGCACTGATAATAATAATGATAAGAATGAGTAATTCGTTGAAATATCACTTCTAATAAACGCGGTGATATGATAACATTTATCAGTCTGGTGAAACAGAAAAATTCATTACGCATGCGCCCGTCTGTTTAACGGTCCATTAAGTGTTTTTCGTCATTATCCTTTAAATTCAAAGATTCTACTATTTTTTTTGAGCTGTAAGAATATTCATTTTTTATGGTTAGCTGAGTATAATATTATTTCACTTTTTGATACATGTAATGTATAGTAAAGGGAATCTATTCCATCTATCGAAATTTCGAGTTAGTGTTTTTGGCGGAAATATTCGTTTTGATGTGCCCTGAGTCCAAATAACCAAGTCTAGCAAAATGGTCTGTGTGTATGTAGGTGAAGAACCTACCTAAATAACCGAAAGTTTTTAAGTACCTTTAATTATGTTTATATTTCTCTCATTGTTAGTAGTGATATGAACTATGGAAGAATTTGATTAATAAATAAAGGAAAACAAAATTTCACGTAGCCACCAAAAACAGTCTGGAATACCGAAAATAGCCGAGAGCGCTCAATCTCTTTCCATAGTACGGGACTTTGTTAGCTTTTGTTAAAACTTGTATTGTAACGAGAATCGTATTTAATAATAATTTTCCATACCTCAAGAAACCCTTAAATACGCATTATTATACCAACATAAAAATAAAATATTTTCGATTAAAGTTAATAAACATTTTGATTATATTATTTCAATTTCTTGAGACAAGGTAATTATTTATTAAATAAATCAAATTGGGGATAGAATATAGCAACACAAAAATGATACTAGAAATAAAGAAAAGGATCCAAATAAAACAGCACTAGTATAGCATACAGCCAAAAATCAACATAATTTTGATTTTGATAACACCATAATTTTACATAAAGAAAACAATTTGTACAAAAGAAAAATACTTGCGTCCATTTATATATCAGAGAACATCAATTACACAGTTAATTTTAAAACAGATACTAGGAATTTAAACCAACATTATGCAT
This sequence comes from Halyomorpha halys, assembly GCF_000696795.3. NCBI lineage: Eukaryota > Metazoa > Arthropoda > Insecta > Hemiptera > Pentatomidae > Halyomorpha > Halyomorpha halys. The sequence continues at coordinate 45,651 of NW_027113760.1, read as the reverse complement.
TTGAGAAATTTGTTACTATTTACAATTAAATGTAATATGGAATTTTGAGAATTAGAATAAATACCAAATTGAGACAAAAATGCAATTTAAAATAAAATAAATTAATTTTAAAACAAGGCTGACCTGTGTGAGTGGGAGGTTATAAATAGTTTGTTATATGGTAGTGTATTAATTGTAGATAATCTTATATAAGAAGAATTAAATATTTGTGATTTTAAATTTAAAAAATAGGTAACTAAACTTAAGCTTAGGTAAGCTTATTAATAATAAATATGACTCTCTAATAATTGACTTTTTAAATAGGCTTTTAACTTATAATTAAAGAATGACCTGGGCAGAATAGCCTGCAAAAGTAACTCTAAATTTAATGTGAGGAAGAAATTATAATTGAAGGTATGTTATATTATTGGTGATAATGTTGTTATAAGTGTCAAAAATGAATATATAATATAAGCTGTTAAATATTTAGATGTCCTTGAGGATGGCTAAAATGGCTGAAACGTTGGACTGGTGAAAAATAAAAAGTGTTGAGACAAAAAAGGATAAAAGTTAATAAACATTTCATTTTTATAAACAATTGATGAATATAAAATATTAAAAGAATACGAAATTATTGTATTTTCAGAGTATTACAACAACAGTCAGATTTTACTTTCGCTTACCTATATGAAATGTATATTAAGGGGATTATCATCCTGAATAATGTAGAAATAGATGTTTTGAAATCTACAGGGATTTATTTTATCTCAAAGTGGTTAAGTGACATGACAGGTGAGTGATGCTCGCACCAGATTTTTTCAGACTGTTTAGAGCATTTTTAGTTTTTTGAAAAATCAGATTCAAAATGGCTCATGAAGACTCCTCTATATACATTCTACCCCTCCAATTTGGAGCAGATCTCCCTGACAACCGGCTAGAGAGACAAGGAAATCGACAGTTTATTGGAAGATGGCTGGAGGCGAAGACAGGGGCAGCATAACTAGGAGTTTGCTAATGAAGCTGCCCTTGTCACAATCTAGCCACTTCCTGTCCTCCTATCTTACTATCGCCTCTTCTATATTCGGGGTGAGATCCAAGCGGTAGTTAGTAATATAATAACATGATTAGTTAATAACAATTAGAATCGAACCGGCAAGCAGTGTGTCCGAGAGTGAGAAAAAAACTTTAACAGAAGGTAAACATTTTTTATTGGACTTTTAGGTATTCATGATATGATGTAGAATTCATCCTTAATCCATTATATCTTTATAAATTTTTCCTTTGTACTATCTTAAGCGACATCGAAATGTTAACTACGACGTTATTCTGAGACTTAGCCGCTTGAATTTTGCTCAAGTTTACCTCTATTTAAAGGAAATTGTTTGAAAAATACTAAATGATAGTTTGACTAAGTTTCCAAATGTTGTGTTCCCCTAATAAATTTTGTTTTATAAGTATACTAGATATCATCTTGTATTTGTAGAATTATTGCCAATAACTTCTAATGTATTACAAGTAATTTAAATATTTACTGTAATCGTTATTACAGGTCACAACAATAATTTATTTTATTAAAAAAAAAGTCCCTTGACGGATTGTGACATGTACATCAACCAAAATACTCGCTATATGTGTTTTAACGGTGAGATAAGAATGACCGTTTTTCAATTTTAGCCACTTTTTAAATATTTCTCGATTTAACTATCTTACTTAAGTCTCCTCTTTCCATTTTAAGTAAATGTTTCAAAAGGACCGCCACTAAATCGGGGTTTTATTGGGTCACGTCGGCCGGTAAGGATTGCTTTCTAATATTTTTTGTTATGATTGTATTATATCGTACATCGACCAGTATAATCCCTGTAAGTATTTGTTTTATAGGTAAGATAAGTAAGGCTCCATGCCGTTTTCCATTTTAGCCACTTTTTAAATATTATTCCCCGTTTTAAGTGAATGTTTCAAAAGTGATATAGTATCCCTCGCGAATTATAGCATTTCTTCTTTCCCTCAGTGGAACGGCCCTCCCCGTTCTTTGTACCCCCGACCAGCGGCTCCTGGACCAATATTGTAACCCCCGCCTTCAGCGGACACAGCCCAACCCCTTAAAATGTCAAATGGCAAAGGAAGGGCACCAGTTACATGTTTATATACTTAGGTATATATTAATATTGTTTTATATATATACTTATACAATAAAGGAGGTAAGAAAAAAAAATATGTTTCTTCTCAGTGCTCTCCTAGACATAGCGAATCCCACAACCTACCTTAAAATGCCCTTCAGGCAAAGAAAGAACATTTATGCTTATTATGTATACATATGGTTTTGTTTGAAATAATAAAATTAATAGAAAGCTGAGAAAAAAATATTTCTTCTCTTTTTTTATATTTCTCTTTTTTAATTTCACCATATAATGCCACAAGTCAATCAAATGTTGAAGACGCACTAAAGTATACATAATACATTTCTTGTACTATGTATGTATGAACCAATCATTTTATTACTATTAATGAAGGGTACGAAAAAAAAAATTCTTTTTCAATTTCATTTATTCAATATTTATTTCTATGATTGTATACATATGTATTTTTCTATTATGTATTGGTACTTGTTAGATAAAATAAAGTTAATAAGAGGGTCATTATAAATTTTATCTTAGCCTTACGAAGGAAAATTAATGCTAAGCGGGGCCATCTGCGTATTTCCTTTCACAATAACAGACATAGTAAATAAACATAAATAATAGCATGAAATAAATATCTTCTTGAGTTGATCTCTTCTTAAATAATTTTCAATTAAAAAGTACTGCCACCCAGAATATCAATTACAAATTTTCGATCTTTTGAAGTACGTAGTGCACGATTTTTAAAGTAGAATAAGTTTATTAATATTTGAGACCTCATTCAGAACACATAACTATCAATATTTTTCGAAATTCTTTTTTTCAAATAGCTGAAAAACATGAACAAAAAGCGTTAAGCGTCTAAGAAATAAATATTATGAACTGCCTTATGATTTTAACAACGCATATAGAAACCTTCAAATTGAGCTGTAATTGAATTCTTTATGTTCAATATTTTCTGAATTTTCTAAACATCAATATTTTTTTCAAACTATTTTTTTACATAGTTTGTTCAGACATTTAAAAAAAAAATCAGTTGACAGAAATTAACAGCTAATAAGGTTGAGCTCGTAGGTTACAAAATGAAATGGCTATAAAATGAGTCGTGAATAAGGAGCGTATTGAATAAGAGGATTTTAATCTCCATATCTTAATAGGCTTGAAAACTCGGACAAATATCATCTTACAAAATCAAGTCTAGTAGTTCATTATACTCAGGCAGGCTGTTGAATGTAAAAAACCACATCGGAAAGCGTTATAGGAATAGGAATTGGGTGGTTTACGATCAAATAAAACAATGATGTTTATCAATATCAAGATAGGAAATTAATAAAGTAGAAGCTTATGGCATATGTTTAGTTATAAAAATTAATTCGGCCAGAAATGGCAAAATAATTGGGACACGAGTAACTTCAGAGACGTTAGAAAGAAAATGCCCATTTTTGGAAGAGTTATACATGTACATTTAACAACTGTGATTTTCAAATAACCAAATCTTGTTAGGTTTTCCGCAATTGACTACCCTATTATTGATCTGTATTTTTATGTATACTTTAGCTAAATGTTTTTTTTTAATTTTATTTAATAATTTATTTATTGTTATTTACAACTGTATACATATATACACATCAAGTAAATTTGCTATGAGTGATATTATAACATGATACAAACATGTGGAGAATCTACCCATTGATAGAACTCGAAAAACTTCTAAAGGAGAAGATCTCGAGGCCATATTCTTTTCAGACGCCTAGGAGGATTATTAGGTAGTGAAGGAGAAGCCAGGTTAGAAACAAGTTGGTTTGGGTGGTTGGGAAGTTTATTATGGAAGGATTGGTATCTGGTTCTGGCCAAATCGGCAACATAGAGGACATTGAGGTCTTGATGGATGATTTGATTTGTGACAAAGTAAGGAGAATTAAGGATTTTACGAAGGATTTTTGACTGTAAGGATTGGATTCGAGAGGAATTATATGGTTTAGTGGAGCTCCATAGCTCAATTCCGTATGTCCAGTTAGGCCTTATAATAGTCATGTAGATCAGCCTTTTGTAATGGATTAGAAGTTTTGACCGTTTGTCTAGTAAATGTCGGAATCGATGAACAGTTTCCTGTCTTTTCAGTCTTGTATGAGGATTCCATGTCAGTCGTTTGTCCAGATTTAGTCCTAAGTAACGGATCTGCTCAACAGGAATAAGTGAGGTATTATTAAAAGATACTGTGGGGCAAGACGAGGTTTACGACGAAGGATAAATGTGATTTTGTGGGATTTATTTTAATCCTCCAGTTTTGGCACCATTCTTCAAGGGTGGTGATGAGGGATTGGTAAATGTAATCCAATTTCTATAACTGCCCACCTCAAGGTTATCTGCATGCCAAATATTGTTTACTTTTCGCGACATTGATTCCCAAAATCTAATATAAGATAAAATATTAAGTAAAGTTCTGAGCGAACCTTGAAGTTTTGTGCATTTATTATCTGTCTGTAGTTTTACGGATCAGAATGTTTTTCTTAGTACTTTGACTACTAAGTTTTCAAATAACGTTTTTGGTTCTTAAAACTACAAATCGATAGTAAAAATTTGATAACTCTTCCTTTTGTTTCAAATTGTTGAAAATATTCTACCACGTATAACAAACATTAATTTAAAAACAAAAACAATAATGTAAACTCTGTACATTTATTGAATGATTAAATGGTATGTATTTCAATAATGAGTGTTGTTTTGATAATTTATTTTTTTATTAAGCCCAAAAGAGCAGAATATGTTCGAATATCAATTCATTTAAATACTTTTGCATTTTAGCTTACAGCCTAAAAAAAAAAACTTACAGCCTAAAGTCCTTTTTATAACTTTTTGTTATCTGTTCGGAAGGTGAAACCTAAGAATATTTTGAAAACAATAAAATGAGTCAACTATTCGTGTTTATACTAATGGAGCTGATTTCACTATCAGATTATCCATCAGGCTAGCTTATCTTACTATCAGATAACTGTTTCTACCTGGTAAAAATTGATTTGTCATTGAAGATGAACGTTACACAGGAAGACAAGACCAAATACTTTACTACTAACTACTTGAATCTGCCTAATTGAACATGTAGTTCATATATGCTCATATTCGATGAAAACAAACTTAGTTACTCCCAAGAACCCCCAAGTTTTAAACTAGGTTTGTTCCTCTGAACCTTCTAGTTTGAAAAACATCCAGGGATTTTTTTGTGTGTGTTTTTATTGACAAAGTGCTTTTTTCAGATTTGTTAACCAATAATCGGTTCCAATTTTTAAACAAGAGGTTAATTACTAGTAAAGTAAACACGAGTTGTGGTGTGACCTATGACTGGTGCTAAACAAAAAAATAGTCCCTGTATTTTGGGAGAAAAAGCGCGGACGTAGGACTGGATTTTCTATTTTTCAATTTTAGGATTATGACATTCTCATTCACTAGTTTTCTGTAAATGAAAGGAAATGTATAAAACGATATTTTTCTACCACTCCGATAAGCTTAATGGTATAAAAGAATTTTGTCCACCTAAAATGGTTATTTTACCCGATGTGCGCCTTTGAGTTCAGTGGATGCCTTCGGCGTGACATCTGTAGTTGAATGGAAAACATTTACTGTACGTTCAATTTATTTTACAAATTACACGAAGTTTCTTACGAATTTCATCATACTTATTAAGCTCTTTTTGACCTTTAACTGTTCTTTCTATTCCTTTGGATGTTCGTTCTACTGTTAGTTGTAAATCATACAGTAAAAGTAAAAAAAATACTAAAATCGGTAGAGTAAGTTTAATATTATAATCGAAATTTTTGTTCTGAAATAAATTATTGGCAAGTGGTAATAAATAGTAAGAGTAATAAGTAATTAGTATTACAGGGTAAATAAATATATAATATAATAGAGAATTTTAGAATAAGTAAAAGTGATACGGATGAGGATAATATTATATATATTCAACAATTAATTAGAATGAATATACACTAAAAAGAAATTGGGGAAAAAAATTAAGATTTACATGAAGATAAAGAATAGGAATTATCCACTAATAGTGTGTCCGAATTAAGTATTAGCATTTCACTATACATCTTACGACATATAAACTGATTATCCTTCGTGTTATCGAGGGAAAATTGACGATGATTCAGAGTTGCAGTAACAGGAACTGGTTGCAAGTAACATCCAACTGCAAAATTACACACCTCATTAACTCGAGAAAGTTGATCATTATCATCTTGTCCGATATTGTAGTTGTGGTAAAGAAAACTTTATGTTGTTTTTGCCATTAAATCGAGAAACGTTTAATTGCCCATTTTATTTATAAAGTGCAGAGGTCTGCGTTCCATGAGGATAATTATGTTAAGCAGTAAAGATTAAAAATTGTAATCCTAATATAAATTCAACGCGAAAAGTTATAAATATTCAATAAGATTAACACTCTTGTTGAATAATATCTTTTTTGAAAATAATTTAAGCAAATTATTTTTTTATTTTATTATTCTACTTTATCCTAGAAAATATAGGAGCTAGGAGAAAAATGACTTATCTACTACATCGTAATCATTAAATCTATCGGAATATACGAAGTATAGCGAAATGTTCCACAAAAACAATACAATCCAAATTTATTAAAGAAATTTGGTTGGCTTATGATCAATTAAAACAATGATGTTTAGCAATAGCAAGATAGGAAAATTATAAAGTAGAAGCTTATGGCATATGTTTAGTTATAAAAATTAATCCGGCCAGAAATGCCAAAAAAATTGAGACACGAGTAACTTGAGAGTTGACAGTCAAACTGCTATGGTGTTTCACAAACCTTTTTTGGTACATATTGAAGTTGCTCGAATAGATAACGAAGTGTTTCTTCAAATTTATAATGTCCAAGGCTTGCGGTCATGGAATGATCTAACAATATTGCCATCAATCTGAGGGTCATGAAATCAACACTCTTTCATGGTGTTTTTGCAAAGTATTTGAACAATTACTTGCCACCTGAAAAGTCGGATGGACCAACAGAGAGGATGACTTTTTGCATTCAATAATCCAATAACCATAAAGTTCTCATTCGTCCAAGGGAGTATCTAGGAATCCTCGGAAGCCGGGAATTGCTACGCTTAGGAGTTTCAACCGTCTGCCGTGACACCTGCTCCGATGGCCCATCGATTCTTGAACACTGTCGACGAAGAGAAGAGAGGCTAAAGAATACGACTTCTAGTAAACAGATCTCTCTATCGGCCTGCTTGCATATCTGGTCCTAATGCAGTCTCATATAAATTTGATCTTACTTTATTTCGATTTCATTTTACTATTGTAGTAAAGTAAATTTTTTTTTTATTATTATTTTTCTAATGACCTTTTCCAAAAAAAAAAACTTTCGAAATTTCTTGTCATTTTAGCGGTTATTTCCGATATTATTGAACTAAAAACAATATGAAATAGTTCATTTTCAAATTAACATTTATTTATACAAGTATGTATTTATCAATCTCTGCAATGTCTTTAGGCAAGTTTTTATGACTTTTAATAAATTAATTGAATAAAACAGAATTCAGGAATCAATCTCAGAACCACAAAGGACGTTTTAAAATAAAATATCTCAATATTTCAATCTGGTAACAGTCTCTTTTCGGATGGAATCTTATACAAAATTCGAATTATTATAGTGAATCACAGGTGAAACACGCTCAACGGTAAATTCAATTTATAATATCCCTCTCTCACAAACAATGAATTCAATGAAAAAATGAATGAAACCTTTCATATAAGACATTTTATGTGATGCACTTTTTGATAGTACATAAAATCTACTCTTTTGAGCAAACCTTACTTGTTTCATATTAAGAATTGATCGGAATAGATCCTCGCCCGCAATCACATCGCTCGAAAAGCTAACTGGCATACAATGAAAAACGTGGTGGCCCCATAAACAAATATTGATAATATCTACAACAGTTTTAGGTGCTATAAACGCTAAAGGCTATAAATAAAAATATATCTTCCTTTTCGTAATTTGCCTGAAAAAGAGATATCTTCGCCAGAAATAATGTATTTGATGATATGCACTCACAATTATTCACCTTTTATTTGATTTTATACAAATTATGGCTACAATATGTGTTACAAGGTGGAATAGTTGGGGAAAATTGTGGTATGGTTAAAATTATAAATTATTGATATATTATGACACATAGTTATTCAATTGTCTCAATATTTATTTCAAAATGGTTTAAATAAATGATGGAGTATAACATAATTAATGACGCGTTGAGAAACAACAGAGAATAAGTCTATTTTCTTATTATTTTAGATGTTTTCCACTCTATTCGAGGCGGTTGACGCCTTATCTCTCAAACCGTATTAAATCCAACCTAAATTAACATTTAAAGTTAGGGTTGAAATTCAAAAAAATAAATTTTTCAAAAAATATACTTTTATTTTGTATATTTTTCAAAAAATATACTTTTATTTTGTATATTTTCCAAAAAAATATGATTTTATTTTGTATATTTTTCAAAAAAATATACTTTTATTTTGTATATTTTTCAAAAAAATATACTTTTATTTTGTATATTTTTCAAAAAAGGTTGAAAGAAAAAGTATATTTTATTGAAATGTGAAAGTGAATTTTACCGAACAATGTTTGCCTGTTAAACTGATTTATGGAGAAAATTTACGTTTAAGTAGTTAACCATTTATGGAACCTTCCATAGTTCTAGTAGAAATCTGTTATCTAGCAAAGATGTATGCTATTATTCTATTACTTTCAAAATAAAATTAAAAAAAAAAAAATGTATTTTATCCAGATAGACAATGAAGACTTCAAAGAATTAGTTACTCAGATAAGAATGGAAAAAAAGTATTCCCTCTTCGCCCAAATCATTTTTTACAATGGTCGAATGAAGAATTTGGTTAGCGATTTCAACTCTCAAACGTGGTTGTTTGATCAATCTTAAATTTTATTGGACCTACAATTTCCAATATTGTCGGCAGTTATCTCAGTTGTAGGTAACTTTGGTAATCTAGTTAAAAAAAATGATGACTACCAATTGACCTAATATCATAAACATTTAAAGATATTTAATCATATAGAAATGTAATTTTTAGACAAATGAGGTAATAAGGAGATACTCACTATCGTTTGAAAACAATCATTGGATTGTTAAGAATTAAAATAAAAGAATTAAAATTACTCCCGTATGTAGGTTGGGGTTCATTTATAACTTTATAACAAATTAATTAGGTTTTGCACAAAGATAATTGGATATTGATAGGTTTGTTTCAAACTATATTGGGGGCCGTCCGTGGATTAGACAGTTAGGCCTAGGTTTATCGTTCTGAGATCTGCGGGCGGCGCCGGTTCGAATCCGGCCTAGGGGCGTTTACTTTTTCATTAAGTGGTGGTCCCACAAAATGAAGAACTTGACCCTCCCTCCCCCCCATGGTTTGAATAGGTCGGTTACCTGTTGATAACCAGGCAAACATCACCCTCGCTGTGGATTGAATTTAAAAAAAAAAACTATATTGTAACCACATATGAAATTTTCACACATGGATGTGGTTAATAGTTTTCAATAATGATAGTTGATGTTACGTTTGTTAGCTTTGTACTCAGTAATAGTAGTATTTAGTTTCAAAATTTCTGTAGAATGCCGTTCTTATGGTGAGTGAAAATTTTGTTATTAGTTTTTATTTTTCTACAGCTTGGATAAAACAATCTTTAAAATTTAGTTGAACCCCTGTGAACAGTTTTTTTTTTTAATGTAATAATCATGTGGAATAGCTCAAGTATTAATAATGTACCATATGTGCGAAATTAGGAACTAATAGAATTTTTTTTTTTCAAAACCCCATGGGGTTGAGGTCAAGATGGATAAAAAAAATCAGGTTGAGGGGAAGCTCTTTTACTGCATTGGGAATGCATCTGAAGAGGGGGCTGAGGATATTCGATATTAGTCAAATGGTGTCGGGGCACACCAGGTTTGTTGTGTCAGTAATGGTTCAGTAACTCTCCTCAGCCTATTCTGAGGCTGTTTGTGTGGGTCTGCAATCTTTGTGACCGTCCTGTCGGTGTCAGTGTACTGAATAGTGGGTTTGTGCTGTTCTGAGGGCTATCAAAGAATGTAATGTGCCTCCTAGTGATAAATTCTGTCACCGTCGGTAGGTCCAGTGTCGTATGTGGTCAGTCTTTGCTCTTTGTAATGAAGTCTGTCGTACTCTGCGTCTGATCATGCTGCTTTGAAGCTGTTGGAGCTTCTTGGCTGTTGTTGGTCAGCAAGAGTGGTCCATAGAGCAGGGCTGGCCTTAGCACACTTTTATAAATCATCAATTTGAGGCGGAGGGAGAGATTAGGAGAAGTTAACAGGTGATTAAGCCTGTAAGACTTAGTCCTAACCAGTTTGATTTTCTTGGTGCAGTGGCGAGCTAGCGTCAGATCAAGAGTGACCTATGTCGTCAGGGTACGCCGTTATAGTAGCATTGTTTTACTTCGTTCCAACAGTTTCAGCTGTAAATATTGAGAACAGTACTGGGGATAGCACACTTTGTGGCCTGCTCCTCAGCTGTAAGACGTTTGTGGCCTTCCTGAAGTATACAAGAGCTTCTCTTTCTGGTGCTCGTTTTGAGTAGTTTCCAAAATTATGTGTGGTCGCCGTGCGTTGCCCGTAGTTTCTTCTCATGCCACATTGCGCACTACCATTGTTCCATTAAGTTTCTGATCTGGGTTATAAGGGGGCGTTTACCACTGATTTCGCCTCATGATCCCTAGTTCTGTACCGTTTATTCATCCACTTATTACGCAGAGCGATAAACTGATCTGGTGGTGGACGTAGGGTTGGTGGGAGTGGTCTGAACTTTGTTATGGCGGCATCGGCGGCCTCTCTGATGGTGGCTGTAAAGTACTCCTGGTAGGCGTCAACTTCGTTCTTCGTGCAGAGGGACGGGACAGTAGAAAGCTCCTGGTAGGCCCGTGCTTTGTACACCTCCCAGTCGGCTTCCTCATATTTGTATTTCGATAGTGGTGGAGCTGGTACCTCACCGTCTACTAGGTAAATCACAGGTCTATGGTTGGATGTGATGAAGTCCAGCTCAACGCAGTCGACGAATTGGTGAGGTCGCCTTGTGAGCGGTAGATCGACGGTTGATTTGTGAGCTGTATTAGCTCTAGGTCGGAAGGTGTGAGTGTTAGGGTATGGGGCGTTTTAATAACAGCTTTCCCTGCCTTTGTGCTGGTGGTATTGTTCCAAACGTTGTCCGCGCGTTTAGGTCACCCACTATCAAATGGTTCGTACGTTTGGCACACTCGTTGATGGGCTGGAAAAATTCCTCTGGAGAAGACCTAGGTCGTCTGTATAGCCCTGTGATGATCGCAGGTTATCATAGGGCTATACAGACGATGTGGTCTCTTCTAAACGGTCACGATGTTTTAATTCTATTCGTTACTTGGTTGGGTGACTAATGGAATAAAAACATTGTAATCGTTTAGAAGGGACAGCAACACGGTCAGTCAGATTGGTAATTGAACCAAAGATGGCCGTTCAGATTGATCATATATAGGTAATACTGATGGATTAGAAAATTTTGGAATTAGATAATTCAAAACTTAAAGTGGAGAGGAGGTTGCATGGGCTTCGTGCATATCGTGCGTTTCACTTTTTTCTTGTGGGCAAACGCCTAAATAATTGTCAAACAAGCCTTCTGTTTATTTCGGATTGCAAGAACCATTATGCAAGATCCAGCAGACTGTTCGACATCTTGTTTACAATTCAAGTCAGTCTTGCTATTGAATAATAAATTGAATGAATGAATGGATCTTATGACCGACTGTGTAAAGGTTTCTATAGAGTTTAATGTTCTGATGTTCCCCAACTAGGTTATTATACAGGTATCAGATCGCTACATGGTTCTGCTACTTTATATTTTAAAAGGATTACAAATCAGCCAGATCGGTTTCGAGCCGTAATAGTTAGGCGGTACTCCAGATTACTGAGATGGTTATATTAGATAGGGCTGAAACTCGCAACTGGCTATTAACCCTGGTATTTTCTATGAAATAAGATATTTCCATTGAAGGATTAACATTAGAAATATTATTTTTTTTTAAATTGTACCAATGACATTTCTGTACCAAAGTGACCTGAAAGCGGATATAGTTTGACAAATTGAGTGAAAAATGGGACCAACGTAAAGAACAAAATTGTTTGAGAGTTCATTTCCCGCCTGAATCCGCCATACTTTCAGGCATGTTTGATAGTTTCATTATTAAGATGGCAGAGAGCTGATTCTTAAGGGAGATTGAATTCTCAAATAATTTAGTTCCTTATTTTGGTCGAGTTTCTGCGTAAGTAGTAAAAATCGTAAATAATTGTTTGCGATTTACGCTTTCAGAAGGCGTCGGAACGAAAAAATAACGAGTATATAAGTTTTGGAATCAGATTTTCTATTAGAATCCTCCACAGAAAACATCTTATTAGAAATTCCTAAATTAATTGCACTGGAAAAAAAATTGGAACAGATTACATCGGGAAAAGAAAATCATGCATCATAAACCAAAATTTATAATTGAACTCGGATGCCTCATCGGTAAAACAATAATTATTTTTAATTTCTATTGATTTATTGGTTTATAAATTATATTATATCAACAGTAGTGTTATTTTTTTAAATCTTGTAATTGTCCTAAATTTCTAGTATTCTTTTTCTCCTATGTTACTGACCTGTTTATAATGAAAAATTGGTAGGAAGTAGCAGACATATCTATGTCCTACGTTCGGTGAAGTCCAAGTGGTTCTCAATCGACATTACGGTAGTTACACCTGAGAGATACTTATCGACTATTTTAAGCAAAATTTATTGATATTTTTGAAAAATTTAATAATAATAAAAATATACTGTTTTTAAATCAGATTAAAATGATCCGCTACTGAATTTAACATGGAGTTAAGAAAGGTTTTCTTAACTAATTAGTGTTCTTTTAGTATCACGGAGGTTACACTCAAGAAAATTTTCATTCTGATTTAGTGTTTTACATATTTTAAAAAATTATATATGTAACAAATTTAAAATGTAGGTTTTTTACTGATTATAAAATTATGTTTTGTTAGTTTCAGCAGTCAGAAGCAGTGAACACTGGGATTACACATTCAATGGAGATGGTATGAAAATTAAATTTCATTAACAGTTGAGAAAATTTATCAAATATTATGTATATATTTTACAATGCTTAAATTTACGAATGGTTAAAATGTATCCAAAAATTAAATTCTAAAATCTCACAAAAGCTCAGAAATTGTTAATATTTGAGACAACTGAAATTCCATAAATCGAAATAGAATGCCAAAGTCGATATACCAAAATTTAAAAAATCGAATAAATCCGTTCGTCCTCAATTTTTCCTTTCCTACTGTTAGGTCGATTTTTATTTCGATTTGGTGATTCTAGGGAAAAGAGATCACCCACCGAATATTTACCTATATCCCGAAACCTAAAAATAAAAAAGAAAACAAATTCAAACATTTTTAATAACTAATATTGACACGGACATATATAACCCTATCGATGTTTATAAATTGTTATAGAAATAATTAATCATCGTGTAGTAATTTAGGATTCGATTTCATCATCTATACTATCATTTATGATTCATTCAAAACTTTTCGAATCTAACTAAATAATGAACAATCTTACCAAGAATAAATACTTCAGATTTCTAAAACATACACTTCCAGATCTAATAATAATTAAATGATGAACTGATTAGTTTTAATTGTAATTGTTCCTTAAATTTACATGGGTAATTTTTAATTTTTTAAGGATACATAGTTTAAAAATATGAGATTAATTTTGAAAACGAAGGGTTTGTTTATTTTTTAAATTTAAATAGCTTATAGTAAAAATGTCGTTCTACAGATTGGGAAGAAGTTTGTCAAAAGGGGGACAAGCAGTCACCAATCAACATTATGAGGAAATGGACTACTTTCAAGCACGATGCGACGCCTTTGGAACTGATCAACTACGATCAAGAAGTACCTGTCACTGTCACCGTGGACCAATCTCATTTCACAGGTATGAATTTTTATGTTGTAGAAAACGAATACTCTTGTTGTATATACTAGGTACAGATTAAAAGGTAATGGGCAAGCTTTTGCTTAAAATGCTTTAATAAAGAACCCAGACAATGCACAAACTCCAAAACAGAATTAACAAATTAAAATGTATAAAAGAGAACGCCTTTGGCCACTAACGGACCAAAGAACTATAATTTAGTAAGACATTCTTGTTGAGTTTATATTTCTTTCTTTCTATTATTTTCTTTTTCAGGTTTCAATTTCCACTATGCGAGTGCTATTCTCAATATCTAGGGTTTTGAAAAATCCAAAAAATACGAAGATAACGGGACTATTATGGCGTCATCCTTTATCGAAAAAGTGTTTTTTTAAAATTGAAGGTTCAATTTAGATACAAAACGGTTCATTTTTTTGGGGGGGGGGTCACTAACTATTTTTGGGTCACCAATAGTGGAACCAGTGATGCGGCGAGAGGGATGCGCTGGGATCTTTTGAGCTCTGCTCTACCCCTCACACGTGGGAGATAGAGTGGGCTCAGGGATCCTCAGGTTGATTGTGTAAATATTGTATTTATTATTTTATCATTATGTTATTTTATTTATTTATTTTTCATACAGATAGTTTGATTATGTTTATCTTATTTATTCTTTTGTTTGTATATATTTTCAGAGTTTTTTTTAATTTTTTTAATTTTAGTATGTATCAGATCAGTCATTACTATTACCTATTGCCCACAACTGTGTAGCAGATTGTAATATCTATCATTAAATAAATCTATCAATAGTGGATTCAATAATTTTAAAGAAATTTCAAATCAATGGTAATTTGTAATAAAACTAAATCAGAATATATTTCAGCAAAAAAGAGAGCATATTAAAACCGTGAGGCATAAGATATTTATGAAAAGTTTTGGAACTCAGTACTGAGAATAATCTTATGGAAAACCATCAAACTCAAATCCTGTTTTGGTTCTAAATATTTGTTCGAATTTTTGACTTCCGACATGAATATTGTAAAATAAAAAAACAGATTTCACCTCACTAATGGCAAGTTTGATAATGGGTTAAAATATAGATTTATCTTAAATAAGCTCCCACCACAAGAAAGTGAGAGTCCCCTGTATCCAGTATGAAAATGTTCCTCAACCTTAATGTACAACAGTTAAGCAATGCGGGTCTTAGTATCCAAATAGTTAAAGACAATGTATAAAATATGAGAGCTATTCAGTCTGATAAGTTTTGAATATATCTTAGGTATATTTTATATTAATTCATAATTGTACTTCTGGGGTGAAAAAATACATTAGTTTTTTCCTCATTTAATTACTGAAAGTGCATTCTGTAGAAAAAAAAACAGTATTTCTTTTAAAGTAATGTTTTAAATTCATTATGGGTTTATTTTTTTTTTTACTCACAGAAATTAATTGACACTTGCCATAATAATAAAAATTGAGCAAAGTGCATGACTGCTTGAGCTACAGTAACATACAGCCATGGTGTAAGACAGTACCATCTTGCCTCCCGGGATTGGCTCAGTCTCACTTTACAAAAAAAAATTTTTAATTCAAATAAATGATATTGGAAATTTCAGTTACAACTCGACGAATTCAGACATATATTCTGTCTTATATTTAAATTATTCAAATAGCAATTTATCGACCGGCCCGAGATGTATAATGCAAATTTACGGAAATGTTTCGATATTCTAGCAACTTACTAGGAGGACACAGTAAGAGGGGTCACCTATTTTAATCAAATATTTCTGTGGTTATTCTACATCCAAAAAATATTGGACTCGTAACCCGTTGTTCGTTCCAATGGATTCTAGGAGCCAAGAAAAAAAATATATAAAAGTTTTAAAAACGACGTTTATTTTTTCAAAATGGTCAACTTTTAAATTATTCACCTTAAAAAGCTATATACGAGTTTTTTAACTTAAAATAAGAAAAAGGTTAAAATTTTAATAACCTTAAACTACTGAAAAGTCCAAAAAACAAATGTCCCTTTAAGTAATGTTAAGTAATTGTACACCAATGCAAGTCCAACATTTTTAAAATTATAGAACAGGTTCATATATTTATTTTTCCGCAGAATAGAAGTTTCTAAAGAAAAAATATTTTTTCCCAAAAATTTTGGATACTATTTGATCATAATTCTTTCCAAAAATTACAAAAATCTTTCAGAGATATTTCATGTCACCGATCAATTTTGATGTTTTATGGCATCGAATGACTCGGACTCTGCTAGTTCAATTTGATTTGGCTTATGGAAATCAATGTATTTATAATTTGCTATTAGCTTTAATAAGGCTTAAAAACATAAAAAATGCCTGAAAAATTTACAAGTACATGCATTATTTTAATCACAAGAAATTGGGAAACCCATCATTCAAGTGGTGCTAAAACATTTCAATTTAATCAAATTACGTATACGTTATGAAGGTTTCAATTTGCTCCAGGAGAATGCAAACGTATCCTCTTTTTCCAACTAATGACAAATTTTTTTTTGTTATAAATTTCTATAAGGAGCTTTTTAGGGTGCTGCTTGAGTATGGAGTTAGAATTTTAATTGAAAAAAAATTAGTCTGTTTTATTTTTTTTGCTATTTTGATGTTCATTTTATCTCCTTTCTATATATTTTTTTAAACCTATATTTTGTTTTTGTTAATCAATTAAAAATCCATAACTACTCATTTTATAAGTTTAAATGAGATGATATACATTTGTAACGAAAATAAGATAATTCTAAGCCTCACCGTTCCAATAATCCACTAGCGTAAGCCAACCAAGATACAACCTTCATTGGACCCCTCACCTAACCTTATAATGGCAAAAGGCAATCCAAGGTATCATTAACACCCAGATATACATATAGCATACCTCCTATATGTACGTACCAAATACCCACTAAAATCTTTACAGGAGAGTATGAAAAAAAAAAAATTGTAAGAAAGATGCAATCTTCAAACTTTTGACTATCACTATTTTTTAATTACTGAGTGTATTTACTTGGAATGCTTTTAAATAGCTAGAATTGCTTGTGACTGCCTAGTTTGGAAAGTAAAAGCTGTTATTCCTTGCCCACAATTTAATAAAAGTTTCCTTAAATGTTGAAAATCTTAAAACTCCAGTTTTGACTTACACTACATTAACACTCAACAGTTCATATATAAATATTATACTAGGTTAATTATGATTTTTGCCAAATTTCTAAGAGTTCTTACATCGTATGTTTGGTGTTTAATTTAATCTATGAAATATTGATGCTTTTAATAGAACAGACTCCTAACATGTTGATCACTATCTCAAAAGTGGCATAGCCTATGAATCTGAAATGTGTAACACAAGTTATTGAATTCAAATTAAAAAAAAACAACATAAAAATATATGAATTAAGACGAACTGGCAGAAATGAAGTACAAGTATAAGCTGCGGATAACAGCTAGAAGAATCTATTGAAGAACTGAACGATTGGAATCCTCAACGAAGGGTTGGAATAGTTCCATTATTTATAAGAGACCTCTACAAGGATTTCCATGATCATTAAAAAAACAAAAAAAAAATGCTGAGACAGATCTATTCCACGCTATCCTATTCAAATTGACCTCCGGACCTACGAACAATTCGAAAATAGTCCATGAGATTGGAGAATTTCCAAATTATGTAATTTATTTAAAGTTGAAGGGGCCCGGATGCACTGCATGTCGTAGTGTTACAAACTGGATCCGGTCCAAATTTGTTTAATGACAACATCGTTCTGACTGGTTTCCGCTAATCGCTAATTTGGAGGGTAAAGGTCAGTTCACGTTTTACGTTCCGTTTTATCTTCCATAGCGTTTAGGTCTCCTTCACATAAAATATCTTTTGTCTAAATCTTATATTTCTAAACTCGCATCAGTTCTAAAGTGATGTTTGAGTATTCTGTTTCCGTATCGTTTTTATATATTTATTTACACCTTTTAAGTTCGGTAAATGGCATGGAAGGGGAACGGAACGTAATATATGAATCGATATACGGTAATGGATAAACTGTATTTATTGTTCTCAATTTTTCAATACAGTGGCATCCTATGACTGTGAATGAGTAATACAGAGAAACTTTTATCAGACGGACATTTTCTTCGATTTAAAACCTATTATTTTTACACTATTTTCAAATTCTAATATCTGGACATTTAAGCAGATTTATACATTTTTTTTTTTTTGGAAATAGCCTCTCCAAAGTGAACATAAGATCGAGAATAAACACGTCACCTCTTCCAATTGTAGACAGAGGCAGCTAGTACGGCTTGTTAAAAGTAATTTCCCTGAATTTGATTTTGCAGATCTTCAGAGAAGGTAGTTCGCTATTTTAATTCAGCTATCATACGATTTTACCTAAATATCTACATCACATTTGTCAATGAAGTTTGGTTCAACTGTTTAAAAAAATACATATATAACAATTTATTGAAATGCCACAAAAAAAAATTGGTTTTAACTTAAAATAAAAAAAAAATGAATAAAAGTAAGTGAAAAGGATAAAGAAAGCATTGGAGCCCTCGCTTCTGGCGAACGTAGGAAAAACTTGACAAAATAATAATAATAATATAACAGCATGCAGATGTCGAAAATATTAGTTTATATTTTTTTTATAAAAAAAAAGCGATCTTGAAATAGAAAATTTAGTTTATGAGTATATGAGCTTTTGTCGGAAAAAGATGAATCTTTGGTATGATAAAAGGTGGTGGAAGTCGCCTCAAAATCAATCAATTTAAAAGCATTCTTTGGCTGGATGATAAACTTCAACACTGGATATGAAATTAGATACAATAATTTCATACAGGAGTAGAAACAACAAAAACAATGGAGCTGAAATACGAAACTTACAATGAAGAAAAACTGTCCAGAAGAAAGTTTTCTTTGTGTACTATATGCAGGAAATATTATTTATTGTTCAAGAAAATTTGGTAGCAGGGTAGGTAAGTGCACCAGTTGTTGACAGACAAATCAACTTTTCTTTTTAAATATTATGAATTTGGTGCTAACTACCATCAGTTTTAAGCTAAACTTCAGCTTACAATTAGCGCTAATTTTTTAAGGGTTGTTGGCACCAAACTCTCAAAATTTAAAAACAAACATTGACCTGTCAATAACTGGTGCACTTCATACATAGGTGCAAGTTTGATATATTTTGTGCTTATGTACACATGAATGATTAAAACAGAAAATAGTCATATCCAATACATAATAAAATGTCAATTTTTTAAAAACTGGTTTCATGTTTTATTTACTGTAAAGGTTCAATAGGTGTAGATAAATGTCTGTAAAACAACATGTAGGTTCACTCTTGTTGCTTGTTGGTTAGTCTGTCAACCAGTTAAATTACTTCAACCAGTAAACATAAATAGACCAAATTACTTTGTAAACTAATACTACTTTCTGCTAATAAAACTTTTTTAAAGAACGGTGAAACAATTTAATGGTGGTAAAATCACAGTGTCAAATTACTCAGGCTAATTATTGGGTACAATAGGACCCTTGAGATGTGAAACTTGGGTGATATATGTGAGGCTGTTCACATTTGTATGAGGGTAGGTATTACTTATACGACTACTATTATATAATCTCACAGGAGTACTTTTACCTTCTTCTAGTTGGGATTTTCATGCTAAATTAAACTTAAAGTTTATTTAAAAAACAAACTTAATGTTGAAATTTTATTTATATTTTTTCCAGTTTAAGTAAGTAGCATTCTATAAGAAAAAAAAAATATATCCATGCATTTCTTTAGTTCACTAGTTCATTGGGTTCATATTATTAAATAGTAATTTTTTTATTTAATATATTTTTTTCATGCCCATTTTGAAAAAATAAACTGTAGGCGATGATTTTTGGATTCAGAGAACTTCAGAAGACAAAATTTTACAAAAATATCCTATACATATAATATCAAATGTTATTTCATAAATCAATTCTTAGTGTGCGTACTGGGTAGATTTGTTTTGTTTTGACCATGTAGTTGAGCAAATTCACTCTGCTTTCTTCTTTTTTAAAATATAAAGTATGATTAATAATTAAAGCATAGTGAAAAAAAGTAAGAAATTTTGTTATGTATGTTACGTCTTTAATTTGCAAAAATTATTCAAGAATATCACTTGTTTTGAGCTGATTTAAGTCTTTTTTCTATGTCTTCATTATTGTTGATTAATAGGTTCCATTTATTTTATAAGCTTAATAGGTAATTAATGTCCCTCTATCCATATCAATAAGTCATTGTTCCTGAATTAATTTGTTGTTGCTATTAATTGTTAGTCATTTATTATGATTTGGGAAAATAACCATTTCGAGAGATATTTTCAAATGGGACCAGGGAATCCAATTGTAAATATTTAATATATTTTATAGCTGGAGCATATGAACCCACTGAAATTTAATAATAGCGTGGGAAATGTAATAAATAATTATACCATTCATAAAAAATAACCCTCAAGGTTTAAACACTAAGGTCAGAGTAAATCTTCTTCCGTCCAAGATCTCTCTGAAACCAAATTTTGAATTTTCTGCCCTGTGCTATTTGATAAATGATTAAGGTTTTTTTCTGCACATTCTTTAAAGATGTTACCAACACTGAAAGAACCCTTGATTTTCTTTTCTGCATGTTTCTCAACCTCAATTTCTGTTATATTTTAATAACCTTCTAATCTATCATAGCTGTTTTAATGTGGAGTGTACGTACATTTTCATCGGTTCACAATACTAATCTATGATTTTTTAAAAAATTGTTTTAGTAATGATCGTACCAGATCCAAATAGCAGAATTGCCATCTCAGGAGGAGGTCTGCGAGGCACTTATGTGCTGCAACAAGCCCATTTTCATTTTGGGTCGGAACACCTCATTGACTCTCAGAGGTACAGAACTCAAAGAAGATATAGATATTTGAATTATTCTTTATCCAAAAATAATAAGCAGTAACTCAGTAATTTACATTGATCTGGTATAATATCATAATATAAGTATACCATCATAAAGTGGTTAAGATTTTATCTGAATTATATTGTGCATGTAAGAGAATTTTTAAGGCAAAAACCAAATGATACTGCAAATTAAGATGAAATAAAAGGCTTTGGAAGTCTATGATTGTGAAGGGTATTGGATGATTCATTTTCTATAAAATTCTAAAAAAAAAATTCTAGTAAATAGAGTAGGTAGAAAAACAAAGTATAATAACACACTGATAAAAAACAAAGAACAGATAGGTTATCACAATAAGTTGTTCTTTATGGTTTACCTCCAAAAAATAGAATGGCAAATTGAATTAAAACACAAAATTTATGTGAAAAATTATATTAATAGAAAGATTTAGGTAAGAAAAATTTAAATATATTATATAA
>NW_027113760.1:14563-24033 GCF_000696795.3 Halyomorpha halys | reverse complement strand
TATTGAATTGAATTTATTTCTTAAAGACTTCCAATCTTGTACAAATTGGGAATTTATAAATAACTTTGTTTCACCCACATGATTCTAGTTTATCATAACTGTACATTGACTCATAAAAACAATAACTGTAAATAATAATATATATGTATATATAGTTGACCATAAAAATTTAAATATAAGAAAATGGTCAGGGCTGTGGTCAAAAAAAGAACAAATAATTTAAAACTATTTGAATGTCCGATGTTTCGCCCCACTTTACAGGGGTTCATCAGGGCTAAGAAAGATCCAAAAAAACTGTTCAAAGCGAAAGCTTGAACATTGTCGACATTGGAAATTAAAATAGTTTTAAACTATTTGTTCTTTTTTTGACCGCAACCCTGACCATCTTCTTATATGTAAATAATAATACTTCATTAAATTTAATAATTTAGTGGCTAATAATTATCCCTAATCATAACACTTGATTGGTGTGTGGAACATCACAGATTAAGGAATCCAGTAAATTGCATTGCATGTAAATTGCTAACATTATGATCCAGTAAATATTGATAAAGTTTTTCTCTGTTTCAAAGTGTCTTGTATTTTGTGTACATCACTGAGTGCAGAGAGAAATGCTCGTAAATATATGTGTCGTCTTCTATTAGCTTTTCACAGTAGAGAAGGATGTGGAAAAGGCAGTTGGAAATGAATTGGTTACTGAAAGCACAGGTTTCCTAAGCTTTGAAATAGAAACTTTTGTATTTCATGTAAAGCTTAATTAATTCGGGATTCAAACTCTTAACTATCTTACTGATCTTAGCTTTTTTATGTTAGTTCTATACATCAAATAGGACTCTAGGCTAGAACTATAGAAACTGGAAATAGTTCTATATATGGGATTGTTGTTGGAGTTTATGGATAGATGAATATCAGTAGATAGGATATGTTTTTTTTTTTTTAACTTTTTCAATATTTCATCACTGTATTTTAATAATCCAATTGGGTATACTTTTTTATAAAACTCTTCTTTAGAGTCATAATGAGCAGTTATTGTTCTGACTTGTGTGATCCAAAAAAAGTTTATATCAGGGTTCTTTGTATCCAGCAAAATTAGTTTGTTGAAGTAAAGTCTTGGTAATCTCTCTAAAGTGACAATTTGGACCAGTAATTTATAATCTTGTTCATAACTCTGATGCTCAAGGCGTTTTTCCCAGTTTCCAGTGTGCCACCTAAATAGTTGCTTCAGGAACTTTAGCTGTACGACTTCAATAGCGTCTAGGTATCTTAAGCTCCATATTTTGGAAGAATATAGAAGGGTTGAAGACACCATAGAATCAAAAAGTGCTATTTTTGTTTCCCATGAATCGCTTTTACCTTTTCGCAAAATCTCCAATACTTTTCCCATGGCAACAGAAAACTTCTTGATAAAATGCTCAGATGCCTTACTAAAAAATAATATATCATATAAGTTATATTAATAATATCATTAATAAGAAGGGGAAATGCTAGTCTTCTTCATCGGTTGTCCGTAATATGACAGACCACTTTAAAATTTCTTAATTTCTCTTGCTTCCTTCTCATTGCGAGGAATGCTAGTACAGTTCAATGAAACCTTTCCACATTTCATTTTCAATCTTAAAACAGCTTGCCTAACTTATTCTTTCTTACCTCATTGAGTATAAAAATATTCTTTATTTATTCTGGGAATGATTCCTTTAAAATCATAATACAGGGGTCAAAATTAGGCTTTAGAGCTTTAGAATAAAATAAAAATTCAATTATAAACCATCATAAAATATAATAAATTTGAAAAGATAAAAATGAATAACTATAATTAGCAGAATATATAAAATAAAAGTAGAACAAATAAAATAAAACTATCCTCTAACTAATCATAATCTTAAGGAATAATCCAATAAATGAAATAAAAGGAAAAGGAAAGTAGTAGTACTGATTATATGAGTCTATATATACACATGTTTATAGATTATTCATAAATATCCAAACATCTAATAATATTTATGTTAAATATTATCTCTCTTTCCATCTAGTCACATCTTATTTGAAACTTTTAACTGTTATTCTTCTGAAATTGGGTGAGCAGAAGATGGTTGATGATATAGGATTTGTAGGTTGAAATGATGTTAGAACTACAAATAAAGGAGGGAATAGAATTCCATAGAAAAGAGGGACAGATTTTGGAAAGATCAAAGGACAGAGGAGTATAGAACACCAGTTTAAGAAATAGACCATTGTATCATTTCTTCCTTTGCAGAGTGGGCTAGCTTTTCTCTGGCTTGAAGATAACAGCGCTTCTGTTAAAGTAAATTGTGTTTATACATATTTGTTGATAGCCTGGTAGCCTTATTTAGTCAACCAGTCAGGCTTTTGCTACTAGAGTTTTTAATCCTTAAATATGATGGAATTGACTGAATAAGTTATTCAAAACAAATTCTGTATCTTTACTCAACCAATAGTCCCTGGACTTTCTCGATAATCCCATAAAATTGTTCTTTTGACGGGCTAGCTTCAAAACTCAAATGTCTCTAAGATATTCCGTTGTTCTGTTATCTATTTAAAAGGTAGTTTACAGAATTTTGTGGCATTAATGAGAGTAAGGTTACTCCTTTTGCATAGGTCATTATCAGTCAATCTCAGGATTTATTTCCACTGTGATTTATATAGTTAAATAAAATTAAAGTTGATAATAAATATGTGTATTCTAAAACAGACTGAAATTATTTCCATTTTGATAATAATCAAATTTCACTGTTGCTTATTCCTTTCTAAAACATTTTTCATATTATTAAAATGGTAAGATAGAATCTATGATTAAGTAAATGTATTGGACAAGTACATAATTAATTGTAATGAGTATATTGAAGAAATAGAACCTTAAATGAGATTAAAAGTAATCAAATTATATTAGATGAAAAATTGTATCAATTTTAAAGATTATCTAGAATATTAAGTCATTAAAATGATAGCATAAAGTATAATATATATTTGAATACTTATGTAATAAAATAGAACTATTAGCTAAATTGATAAGATTTGTCCACCTAAATGACTGAATTTAAGGTTAATTTGATAACAATGTATTGCCTTTAGACAATATTTAATAAGTTTAGACCAAGTTTTAATAAGATTAGGCACAGTAAACATGTACATGATTTTGTACTACGTTATAGCGTGAAATTTCATAATTATATAATGTTAATATTAAATTATGAACTAGAACATATGTTGGCTAGGTAATTAATCATGATCAAAATGGCTACTGAACGGCTTTTCTCTTGTTCAAGCCAACACATAATGATAAGGTTGTGAATAAAAAATTATTTTATCAGAACTAATTTAGAAATTATGATTAATGAAATGAAAATTAATTACATTCTTAAATCATCCAGTCTGTAGACCAATTTGTATGAAGTGTGTCTTCAACCTAATGCCAGGCACCCCTTCACTTTTGAATCGCTGGTTAGATTATAGAGGACCGTATAAAATAGTGATAAATAAAACATAATTAACTGAACAAAAATCTATTGCATAAATTACAGTTGAAGTTGGTGTGGCCCAAACAACAGGTGTGTTAGTTAATTTTGAATAATGAGTCTATGATTTAATGATGCTGATGATGATGGTGTGAATTGTATTGATAGGTGTGGACTTACTCCATGGCTTGGTTATTCACTCTTCATTTATAGATTTCCTCTTTCCTTCTTCTCTGTTCCAGGAGGCACTTCAAGGTGTCAACTCCCTCATTTTTCTAGTAGAATATAGATGAAGAAAAATAAATGGCTGCTTCTGGACAAGGCTTGCTAATGAGTGTGAGTGCTTTTGTTTTCTCGGCCTCATGATGCGCTCATGTTGTCTTACGATTAGCCATATAGATTGTGGTTGTTTTAAGTCTTCTTGATGAACAGAACAATAGTTGAAATATTTGGGATATGAGATAACTAATGAAATACATGATTAGAAGATGTTACAGTACAATACATAGAATTGATTATTCTGTTAAAAGATAAAATTAACTGGTACTAATGCTATTATATTTCTTGTTTAAGGTATGCCCTAGAAGCTCATTTGGTCCATTTTAGGGAGATCTATGGCAACCGATCAGAACCTGCATTAAATGATCCTGAAGGAATTGCTGTTCTTGGATCTTTATTCTGTGTAATATAATTATCGCAAATATGAATAAATTATTAGAAAAAAATTAAGACTTTAAGAATAATTTAGGTAAAATTTAAGAAATAATATTATAATTAGATTTACCATAGAGAAAGATGATCCCACCTATAAGACTCTGAACACCCAACTCAACTGCCACACATTTCAATCCTGTGATTAATATTTTTATATCATTGGTAAAGATTTGAATTGACTTTAGGAGTAAGGAAATGCTTCAGAGACACATCTGGTATCTGTAAAGTAAGAACCTACCACTTTATAATCAGTGGTATAGATTGTACTATAATATAATTTTTTTTCTCAATACTCAAAATAATCTCATTTTTAGGACACAGGAGTGTTCTTGACATCTTTATAAAATAAAGTAAAAAAAGAAAAAAAAAAAAAAGAATTTGATAATCACAGCGTATGGTTTTTATTTTAATTTAGTAAGAACCATGTAATCCCATTGCATATCACAATTTTATTGTAGATACTAGAGTTACTAAAAATAGCATCTAATCACTATTCAGTTCTTAACAAATTTTAATTATTAATAAACTATAAAAGTATGTAGTTTATGTCAGATATTACTTTATGGTTTATGATGCTTAGAATAACTGTTGATGGACAATCTAGCGCAATATTCAGGGTTTTTTTTTTTTTTACAGCTATCTAAAAAGAACTCTAATTTGCAAAAGGTGATAGAAGGAGCCAATGGCCAAGATATTAAACTAAATTTTCGAGACTTTTTACCAGATGACTTAGATTTTTATCGTTATTATGGCTCTCTGACAACACCACCCTGTTCTGAATCAGTTGTATGGACTCTTTTTAAAAATAGAGCATCAATATCTAAACTCCAAGTGAGTATGATGTTTTAATTATTGTATAAACCAAATAAGAAATGAAAACAACTGTTTACAGTCTTATTATTTTGTTTTTCTTTATTTTAATTTTAATTAATTAAATGTTTTGGAGAATCTTCGTAAAATAGATCTAATTATATTATTGACTGAATATTTAATTATATACAGTACTATTAATGTTGTAATATTATAAATATATACATGTGTAATAAATGATACCTATTACATACATATTATTTTTTTCAGCTTGATAATATTAAAAGTATGTTTCCTGAAAAAGTTCATAGCACCTACAGAAATGTACAGGGATTAAATGGACGAGATGTTGAGAGGTGGGAATTCAACAAAGAATTTAACAAAGTTAATTTTCTAAAGAGTTCACCAAATTTATTAGTGGCAGCTCCTATATTGGCACACAATGTACATGGAATATTTTAGAGAAATAAAGTTTTTTTTTATAAATTATTAGTATTTTTTCATCTCCTCTGCTCGTTTTTTAATTACAAGGATGACTGAATTTGTTTAAATGAATGACCTGAGAAAAAAAAATACAAATATGTAAATAAATAAAAAATATATAAAAAAATTTAATCCCCTTGGTCAGGTTTATTAACCATTTTCTTTCTATTTCATAGTTTATTTACTTTTTCCTATCAATTTTTCATCGCTCTTTAGATTCATGAAACCAATAAAAAAATGCATAATTGTATTTATTGATCTATATGTTATTTATAAATAAAATCCTCGGATGTCTCTAAATATCTAAAATATCCTTAAATATAAATAAATAGTAATTTCATGAGATAGGAAGAAGTATATTTACACATTTCTTCCTCTTAATTTTCCTTCGCACCGCACCTCTGCAAGGTCAAGGTTTCTCAGAATTTCGACTGCATTTTCTCAGTTGAAATGAAAAATTTAACATTTTATTAAGTAGTTTGTTATTTGAAGGCAATTGATCTAATTTTCTGTCTTATTTTTTCCATCTGGGGAATTGAATAGCCTTCTTGCTTCAATTTTTCATTTTATCAATTTTACATAAACAAATAAATAACCCTGTCAACGTTTCAGACGTCCACCCATATTAAATATTGGATATTAAAACAAATTCCATTTATCATTGAACAGAGAAAGAGTCATAAGTTATGATGTTTATTCATTTATCGATATTAACTATTCATTTACATGTAAGAGTTTATTTTTTATACCAGTTGAAATTGTTTGAACAATTTGATAAATATGGATCTTTCTCCAAATTTGGTGCCATTTCGTTAACAAGATGTTTCAAAAATTGAAGCTAAGTGCTTCTTTTCTTCTAATTTTGAATACAATTTTTCTTGCTAATAACTTTCAGAAGCTGACATATAATTAATATTATATTATAGAAGTTTTATTCCAGGGAGTGGCATTTATGACTAAGGAGTGATAAAAAGAAACAGAGTATCTCATTACTGTAATAATTTTAACATAAAATATGTATTTAGCTGGAGTCAGTCAACATTTGGACCATATAAGATTTTCAACATAAAACATGTAATAAAACTTTCTACTTAACAATACTTGAAACTTCACTTCTTCAATGTCATAACCTCTATTATGACAATAAAACCCAACATAGAACATAACATCCAATGTCATAAGTAAATATTACTTTGAACATGTTATAACTATTCTACTGTTAAAGAGTAGAAAAGCTAAAGAGTTTGTTTGAACTGACTAATCTCAGGAACAGCTTGTGTAATTGAGTGATAATAGTGTAAGACAAACTGTAATTAAAAGTTTTAAAATTAAATGAAAAAGTTACAAAATGGGTTAATTTGACTAAAATTATTAAAATGAGCAGAAAAGCCTGAAAAAAATAATTGTTGATAGTAGGATGAGAGTTGTGAATTTATAGCTAAGATCGACCTTGAGAATGGCCAGGCTGGGTAAAATGTTTATTAATTTAAAATATTAATAAAGATTATTTGAGACTTAACTGGAGAAGCAATAAGATTATATATAAAATAATTTGAATTTTAGAAATATGGAATATATGAATATGGAAAACACAAGACAATAAAACACTTTTTGCCTATGTCACACAGTTTTGTTTACTCAATAGTTCCTTTTTTAAAATTGCTGAAATTATACCCTCACAAAGAAAATTTTATGTGAAAGGTGATCAGGTTACAATAGTAGGAAGGAAAAAGTACAAAGTTTCCTTTGTTGCTTCTTTAACATCTTCAGTTATTTCCAGGACTTGAAAGAGAATGAAAATAGTATTTTTATTGGTGATCACTCTAAACAGCACTACAAAATCAATACAGATGAGACTAATGTTTTGTTTATTAGTATTCACAGTACCTCAAAGCCTCTTTACATTTTGTGAAATTTCTATTGAATTTGAAAATTGAAAGATAAAAAGATGATAATGAACATGACTCCCTACTTTTATGAAAGAGTCAGAAAAAAATTATTATATCTTATATCAATAAAAAAGGAGAATTAAATCAAATCCAACAGAAAAACAAGCAATTCATCACAAATAGGCAAAGGTAAGTAAAATAAGGTGTTTACTTCAACTTAAAAAATAAAGAATAAATCTTATCATTATCACATGAATTACATTATGAAGAAAACATAAAATTTATAAAAAATGAAGATGAATAAACTATGTTTGCACTAAAATTTCATAAAGAGAGAAGAAGAGATTGATAAACATAAACATACATAAATACATCAGATTATAACTTAAATAATAATAGAGAAAAAATAAAAAAAACTTTATATAAAATTGAGAATGGCTGCTAAACAATGTTGGGTTCCATCAGTAATAAACCTGTATTTAAATACACCTCTAAACACTTTGGAAATAAGTTTATTACCGTACTTTTTGAGACATATATCGCTGTTTTGGATGAATATAGGCACGTCTAACAAAAAATATATATACTTTGTTTAACAGAAATATTCTATGGATTGTACCAACTAACTGTGGTTGCTTTTTGATATCCTATTAGCTCTGGGAAACTCAACTGAGGAACCATAGCTGAGAATGAAACTACTGTCTCCGCTAATATCTTTGGAAAACATTAATTTCAAAATAACATGAAAACTTTTTTTTTGTCTCATATGCCACTAATCAAACAAAGCACCAGTTTGCTTGAGCCTTATGGCATCATACTGCTAGTGATCTAAATATTGGGTTATAAAATAAGTTTGTAGCATTTTTTACTAGTGATTTCAATAAAAACTTCAGATTCTTGTAAATATTTCTAATCAATTATATATGACCCATTTTGATCTATTTCATATTGCTATCTTTCAGGTAATTTTTTAATTCCACCCTCCCAGAACTTTATGTAGTGCATTAATGCATTAATGGAAAACATAAATTTATATTCTTTGTTTATTTAATTTTTCACTGTTGTAACAATATAATATATCACTTGGTGAATATAATTATGTCAGGTTAATGTTTCCATATTATTTTGTTGGTCTCTGTGCAATAAATTTCCTTCTTTATAAAAACATTTTTAAGAGATCAAAAACCAAAAAATAATAGCTATAATAATTTATTCAAGAGTTTATAATGATTTACTGGCTGTAATACTCATTTTGGTTAGTCCATGTCCATGTGAACAATCTGAATAGAAAATGTTACCTGTTATAACATTCAGACTTCTCTGTAATAACACTCTAAATTAAGGTTTCATTAAAAATTTTTTTCATTTATAACATTGGTTTTATAAGTATGTGACAAGTTGACTTGAAGTTTAATACTTCTGTACAAGAAGAAAAAACAGTCTAAGTGGTTATTTTAGAAACACAATTTTAAGGAATGTTTCGTTGTAGTTTGGGCAAGTTTTTTTATGAACTGATAACTGGTTTTTGGGGCTTTTTTACTTGTGCAAGAATAAAAGTTAAAATCAATTAATTAATAAACCAATTTTTTTTTTAATATGTTTAAACCAAGACTATTAACAACCTAGATTTAAGTGGTTTTATTTGTTTTTGTTTTTCATTTGAACATTGAATAAATTTAAAAAATTAATTTTTGTATTTAACGGTTTTTCGGTTGTATACTGGGTGCTTCACAAAGAAATACCATCTCTAATTAGTAGGAGGTTAATTCAATTAAGAGGTTCAACAAATATTTAGTTCATTTTACCAACTATATCTTTCTACCCTTCCTAATCTTTCGGAATCTACAGAATATTTTCTCTAAGATGGCAGGCAATTTGTAGGATAATATTGCTTTGTTAAACGATGGCAAGTAATAAATAAGTAAGTAAAAAACGATAAAAAGTAAGTAAAAATGAATAATTTCTAGAAATACTCGATAGAGTATACTAAAGTGAAATCAAATACTATAGAAAAAGCTATTCATGATTGTCCGGGTTGTGGTTAATGAAGGTACAAAATAATGGAAAAAACTATTGAATGTTAACTATTTTAGTTACTCGG
>NW_027113760.1:0-13468 GCF_000696795.3 Halyomorpha halys | reverse complement strand
TATTTTCATACAACCTACTTTATACTGTCAACGTCTTCTAAAAACTATTGAATGTTAACTATTTTAGTTACTCGGACTATTTTCATACAACCTATTTTATACTGTCAACATCTTCTAAAAACTATTGAATGTTAACTATTTTGGTTACCTGGACTATTTTCCTACAACCTACTTTATATGGTCAACGTCTTCCAAAAACTATTGAATGTTAACTATTTTAGTTACCCGGACTATTTTCCTATTTTGTCTCAGGTAGTTAATGTTTTCTTTTTTGCGATGCCAACCTCAACATCCTTTCGAAATTAAGCTAGCTTCGCAAAGTTGGATGTACCGTTAAAAATTTTATGAAATTAAGTAATTTTCATAAAATTCCTAAGATTCTATCTCAGAAATTGATTGCGTGAGATTCTAGGAAGTATTTCCGAAAATTATTCATTTTGATTTGTTTCTTTTATTCTGGCTACTACAATCATCGACTAACCCCCTCTCCCTGCTTTTGATTATTGGTATTTTCTTGTAGATGCCCCGTTAAGCGATCTTCTTTTGTGGATCCTTGGGAAATGGCTTAGCAAAGTCCTTTTCTTATGTGTTTAAATCAATTTTTAAAAACCCGTCACAAGAATTATGTGTTAACACTCCCATCATCAAATCGATCTCTGAGAAATTCGATATTTAAGCAAAAAACATATAATCGAAGTAAAATTTTTATTTTTTGAAAATTCAATATGCATTGATTTTTTTACAAACAACAAACGTAATCCTTAAATATAATAAAATATTTAAAAACTTTTCAAAACTACATTGTAATTCGTTAATTTGATTTACCCTATTTCATTAAACGAATTCCTGAGTTTACTAGACAAATAATGCCCATTTCATGCTGTGCTATTCAAGATTTTTGACGAGACGTAGTTCTGAGGGAGGATGTATTGATGGGCCTATTAAACTGGCTTCCCTATTACAAAAACAGCAGAGCGAATGGCCTTAGGCAAACACCAGTTGGAGGCAGATTTTATCCAGGTTAAAAGATTTACGTCATTTCCTTTTTGAAATGTTCAATGAATCATCATCATGAATTTGTTGTGAAATGCTAAAAGTCAGGTCTTTATTCTATACCTTGTTTCTAATGGCTGATACATTATTGATATACTCATTTTTTATATTTACCTATCTTATAATAAAATATCTTTCAAAAATCGTTCTAAAAACGTTTAATAAAGCTTTTAGTACAGATCTAAATTTGTTTAAAATACAATATTACGTATTGTGACGACGAATATTATTACTAGGGATGAGATTTTTATGTTTTAAAAATATTTTTAACAATTTAAAATATTTTATTATCACATATTACACTTCATTATGTATGCAATAATAAGACCCTGACTCCAGACTCTGTCAAGAAGAAAACCAGTAGAAGGAATTGAGAAACATTTTTCAATTTGATTTTTTGATCTTAAGTATTCTGGGAATTGATCTTTAGAACCTCAAATTTTGAAGAAAAGGGATTTGGCCAATTACAAAAATTCGTTATTAAATATAATAAACAAATAAGTTAAAACATTGATACTTAATGTTAGGTTGTAGAACTTAATGTTAAACTTTGCTAATAACCTTAGAATTCTGATTACATCTATCACATTCATAATACGAAAATGTGGTATGCAATATTTTTTATATATGTTTAAGTTTATTTTCATCGATAGTTTTAAGAATTTTTGAAATCATCAATAAATTATTCATAATTGCATACTATATAAGGTATGAATCATAAATGTAGTGATGAAATTATTATTAATTTCCAGAGAGATGGAAATCTCCCTTTATTGAATCACTCGAAATACATAAGAGAAATTTGAAGGAAACATCGTGCAACAATAACTATTACAGCGGGTAGGGGTTCAAAATGAACCTTTACTAGCCCAACCGTGTAAGGTGATGAAAAAAAAAGGAAATTATTTTGTCGAATTTTGTTACCGCTTTATTTTGACATAAAGACATAAAAAAAGGGGAAAAAATGTAAAACATAATATTAAAACATATGGATTTCAAAAATAAAGACAAAAAAATTAACTTCTGATAATACAAATAAAATTAATTTTACTAATTAAAAACAACAAAATGTGGGTTTTGTCTATGCGACTTAAAAAAAAGTAAATAGTCTATATTTCACCCTGGGTGGTGGGACCCCTAGTGGAGAGATGTATTCTTGGAAGATATGACCCGCCTGTCGTGGAAGAACGAGTATCAGGGTTGGCCAACCTGCTGGCAACTACTGACCAGGTAGAGAGATAAGGGGCTACTGACCCGGCCTAAGCTTACGTAAAACTGGTACTATTAATACTTTTGTAGCCAAAACAAAACATGGTAATACGCAATCCTTACAACCATAACAGATGAATTATTAAGCACATGTTGGCCGCAACAATAACAATTGAATATATATTTATATATGAGCAGAAGATGGTAGGGGGAATGGCCAGTGAAATCTTATTTATTAGTGTCAATGTTTCGGCCAGAATTTCAGGCTGTCATTAGGGCGACAGGTGTAGGTTTGCCACACAAGTGCAATGTCGTCTGCACCACTGTGACCTGCACCTCTTGTCCTGATGAAGCCCTGAAATTTTGGCCAAAATGTGGGCACTGATGAATAAGTTTTTACTCATTTGTGCTCTTCACTGACCGCACTCTCAAACATCTTCTCATGTTTTATTATATCTGATTCTCTATTTCCCATTTCTTTGCTTTTTTTTAGTATTTTACATATCTTTCTTATAAGCACATATTTTATTTTCTATTTCCTTCTATAATTTTTATTTCGAGTTTAAACGAAATTATTTGTAAATTAAAAAGAAAAATATTCATTGATAAAAGTTACACCCAGATAGTTCTCAATTATTTCCCGTGAAGCATAAATTAATATGTAACGTTCTGAACTTAGATCTAAGAATATTATTACTTGTATGTAACATATGTACTTATTACCTATAGGACGTAGAACGATCTTTCGGTCGGTACAAGTCGTTTTTCGTCACGTTGGCGATTTGTTTTTGAAAACTTAAAGAAGCATCTCACTTTAAAATTTATTTGTGAGAAGGTTGACAATGACAAATTAAACTAAACATTAATTAAATGTAATTTGTTTCCTTTAATAAAACATTCTTTTATAAATTCAACTATTTCATACGATATTTTATCCATTTTTCAGAATTATCAATATTGAAAATATACTCGTATTATATTTAAAATATGAAGTTGAATTATATTTTTGAATATATTTGTATTAAATATTTCCATGTTTTTATTACAGAATTATATAAAAATAAACAGATTTTTGTGTACATATTTTGAATTTTTTATAACTTAAAAATCTCATTTCTTATGATTTCTATGGATTCTCATGTCAGATCTATGGGCTATTGGGATTCCATGGGGTTTTTTGGAAGCAAAAAATATTAAGTAAGCAGCACGTTGAACTACTACTAAAATCTGAGAAATGAACCTTACTTTAAGAATTTTACTTTCATTGTTGATCAAATGCCATCTCACGTTACAATCTTTATAAGATCATAATGTCAAAAATAATTCAAGCAAATTCAAGGTTGTTAACTAACTAACCAAATTACCCAAGCATGTTCCCAATGGTGACAATTTTATTCAGTTGATGATTCGGTCCTTATGAGCATCCATTAAAAGTCTCAATATTGATTTAAATGGCTCTTATGTGATGAAAACAAGCATTTAAAAAAATTGAATATTTTGCTGGTTAATAAATCATCAGAGAAATTTAAAATTTATATTTTGAAATAAAATATTTTGAAAAATCCTTCTTTGATTAGAAAACATGAAGAATAAAAGTGAAAATGAAGAAGTTTTATGTGATTATTTATTTTATTTTTACATTGAACTTATGGTAATTCATCTCCCATGAATTTGAGTAATACCTTTTGTCATCTCGCGAATCATAATTATGTTTTTCTTGTTTTACCCCATTTATAATCCGTTAGTGACTTCAGACGCGAAACGTTGTTTGTAAATGTAATACTGAGTTGCATGTTCGTCATCTCTTAACGGGCTAGGTACAATTGGTCAGATCTATGAAAAGCTTGATGCACAGCCTTAAATTGGATATAAGTGGATCAAATGTGTCCGCTTTTATGCGTATCAAACATGTCTTCAGAAAGGATTATCTTCGAAACGATTTGTGAATCAATTCTAGCTCTGAGGATCTGATTCTTCTAGCTTCTAGATCTGACACTAGGTGGAAGTTGATTCGTGTCAAAATCGCTTTTTTATGACTTTCTTCCTCAGATATGTTTTCACTCTCACCTAGAGGAAAAATTGTCATTTTTCCAGCACCTCAATAATTTTGTACAATGATATGCTGAAATAAGGAAATCAATGTTTTTTATTTATTTGTTTATTATTTACATTGATACGTTAAATTAGATTTGAAATTAAAATAATAAAGCAGTAAAAATGTTTGGAAGAGCATGAGTTTTATTAGATTCTTTAAATGGTAATCCTTCGTTT
The DNA here is from genome assembly GCF_000696795.3 of Halyomorpha halys. Taxonomy (NCBI): domain Eukaryota; kingdom Metazoa; phylum Arthropoda; class Insecta; order Hemiptera; family Pentatomidae; genus Halyomorpha; species Halyomorpha halys. The sequence continues at coordinate 8,935 of NW_027113760.1, read as the reverse complement.
TATTAAGAGCCGGAATAACTATAATATTGTAAATTTCTTAGTTTGAAGTAAAGGTTTTTAGATCTCCTATTTCCCAGATTTTTGAGTCTGTCAGATCATTGGGTTATTCCCAACTTGCGCGTTGCAAATGTTGGCTCTTAAGAACAATAATTTTCTTTTCTTCCCTAATTCTCACTTACATGATTGGTATTAGTTTTAAATGAAAATTCTTTGAGTAAAATGTTTCACCACAATATACGCAGTTTGAAGTACCCTTTTCAGATCTTCAATGTGTCAACCCCACATTTTAGCTTTCTAATTATTGCGAAATTTTCAATTACCTTTTGTGTTTTATTCAAACACAATATTGCTTTTATGAAATTCTAATTTCTTATCATAAAAAGTATTATTGGGTTAATCACTATTTGAGTAAAATATTTAACACAATTCTCGGTGTTGAAAGTAGGTTTTAAAATCTAAAATTTTCCAAATTTTTGGGTTTTCAAATTATTAATAACAAATTGTTTAGCGACTTTATCCATGTTGGCTACACAAACATTTTAATAGTGTGCACTAATTGTAGGCCGTTGTGGCCGAGAGTGTAGAGCCCTTACAAGGAACTGGAGTTTAAAAATTAAATGGATTCCTATTGCTACTGACAATTCCACTCGACTAAATTGTTGTTGCTTAGACATACTTTGCTTGAATTGTGGCACATCTGATAAAAAAAGAAGAAGTTTTATTTTATTTATTTGGGCGTATTCCTAAGATGGTATCGTAGACTTCGGTTACTTTATTTACTGTGGGTGTCCTACAAAGTTTCCTAAAGCTATTAGAGTTGTTACTAATTAGCGCCAATCAAAGGTACAATGACTGAAATATCTCAAACACAAAATAAAAAACTTTTTTTGTCAGATGTTTCACCATTTATGAAAAACAGCAAGATTGTTTTCTTTATGACTCAACTAAATTCATACCTTTAGGACACTAGTTTTGGAGGGAGCTCGATGAAATCTTCCACACTGTAGTGCCATTCTAACTGTGATGATTGTTGATGTAGGTGAGTATTAATAATATTATTATACGTTTTAGAAGACTCGAGATGCAATTAATAACACTAATAGAAAAATTTAATAGGCGTGAGCAGCTTTTATTAATTTTAATAACGGAAAAGATGCCTGTTAATGAATTCGAACTATCATTTTCCATGATCTTCTCAAGGATGTGTTTTTTTTTCTATTATAGGATTAAAATAACTTCATGGATTAGAATATTTATATAATGCATACATGGTAATGAATCTGTTCCATGTTTAAAAGCAGTTGTTTTTATACTAAGTATTTGGGTTTAAATACTTAATTCTGAAATATATAAGGAATGCTTATATCATATCACCAGAACAGGCGAATTGCATATAAATCCGGTCTCTGGCAATGACCGTCAACGAATCCCAAGGACAAGTGTCTATTGGGGAAGGATAGCGCCAAGGGGCAATAGGGATGGACGCTGAATCGGACTATGAAAAAAAAAAATATACATTACAAATCTTAGTCTTAGATCTTCAAATGTTTAAAAAAACCACTAAACTATGTCTAGTTTTATCATAGTCCAAATCAGCATCCATTGAAATCGCCCGCTCGCTCTTTCCTCTTAGGCAGTTAGGAGCCTACTAGTAGCAAATATAACAGCTTAAGGAACAATCCATATACTGGCGTAGCCAAAGGAATCCCGAACCCTACTACCTGAAATTAAAAAAAAACTTATATTACTAGCAAAGGTTATCCAATAAGACTCAACACTGCTTTATCAGTCATATCATAGGTCCAACGTTTCGGCCAATCCTCCCATCATCAAGGACAATCTTAATTTTAGTTTCACAGCTTGAACATTAGTTTATAAAAAGTTTGTTGTGATAAATAATAATATTAAAGTACAGTGTTTGCAAAGAATAATTTTTATTATTAAATGTCACGGGAACAAATATAGGTTTATTTGATATGGCACAATGGCCTGTTAATTTTTCATAAATTAATTTAATTTCATTTTTTTTTAATCAACTAGAAGTTTCACAGTTTTAAGTTAAAAAACAGAACAAAAAAACAATCGTTTTCTTTTACATCCCCAGTAATATTAAGTTATGTTATTTATGTTATGTTATGAAATTTAATCTGTTAAAATTTTAAGACTATTCATTTATAAGTGAAAAATATATAAATATAAATACAAATAATAATATAAATAATAATAATACTCTTTGAATGGATTTATTTAAAACATGATAAAAAAAAAAGTTCACCAACAAAATTTGTATTATACTTGTTTTTGCTATTAATTAAATTAGTTTTACAGAATCAAATGATTTAGACAATAGATATTACATATTTCTAATTACAACAAAATATATTATGAGCACTTCCGTAGGAATGAGATTAGCCAATATAAAACCTATAAAAATTTCCAGTTTCGATTTTCATGGTGATTACAATAACATGACTATAGATCAGGAAGTTAAAAATCCCCTTTACTCATGCGCACTTTTATTTAAAAACAAAAATGTTATTGTTACTGTTTTTTCTCAAAAAGTACCTTTTTTACCTCAGTTAGGATTACTGGAGTGCTCTGAGTACCGAAGTTCGGATAATCGAGAATAAACTGTTACGAATTATTTGGTAGGTGAAACTGTTAAAATTATTCAATGTATATGGATAAAAACCTCCTAAAGTGTACCTTCATTTTACAACTGCCCTCCATCGTTTTTTTTCTAACAGTAAATTTATAGGAATTATTTGTAGTGAAATATGTCTATGAGATGCCTCCTATATTTCTGTGTCAATATTCTAGGCTGTAGGTAGTAATTATATGCGAGATTGTTATTAGGAGGGCAAGGTCCTCTGCGGGTGAGTAGAGCCGTCCTTAGCTCTTATAATTGATTTCATCTCGGTCGGTCAGTGCTTGAGGTAGCCGTCGGTCGGACCAATACAATTCATCCTAAATAGCACTTGTGCCCTATTACATAATACTAATAATACAATATAATATATAATAATAGCTGTGCCTCACTGCTTCACCAGCGTTAAAGTTGGATTATACATGATTGTTTTATACGCACGATATGTACGTGACCAAGCACATCTGGTTAACTGTATAATTTTTCTGATTAAGCTACAAACATGTAAAAAATTAATTTCATATCACCTCACATTATAATTCAAAATGTATTCGCTCCTTAACATATATCATATTTTAATCGGAGCCTTATGAACATCTGTATATAGTAATTAATAAAAACGTCTATGAAAGAAAAAAAACTGAAAACTTCAGTTCATTTTTACAAATTGAGCCATATCTTACATCTGTAGCCATAAGAAGAACCGCCATTACAAATTTCAGCTTCAAAGGCATCGTTTTGATAATAATTATGACCAAAAATCTAAGCAAGCAATTCATTATATGAGAGAGGTGTACATTGGAGTACCTTAAAAAAATTAACTGGGAACATTTGGATTGTGTGTCAACACAATAGAAGTCTGCTTTGGGTAAATGAAATCTACCCGACTATGGTAGCTCTAACTGGTTCATTTGTGTGACAGTAGTGAGTAGTGTATTTGTGTGTTCGAAATTTTTACTACATTTAATAATTTTTCATCAAGAAGATATATGTTCACTTAAGTTCACTAGTTGTTTCATGTTTGTAATATATTTAGCTTATAATGAATTCAAGTACAATTTTTACTGAGATTGAAAACATTTCCTAAGTTTCATAATTTAACCCTAAAAAATAATGTCATATCATTGTACCATGGGTGGTTGCTGGTACAAAGTGTACCTTGGACCCTCCAAAGTACAAGTAATCAATCCATCACCGCGTCCTCTATAATTCAAGCAACTTCTCTTATTATTTTTCAGGATTTGAGAAACATTTATTCTTAATGAATGAACAATAAAGATAATGCAAATTTAAATAATGAAGCTGTATTCATTTTTTTATGCATTTTGACTTATCATGAAACACAATTTTTAATTTAAATTAAATTAAATCTGTAGCGCTACAACCCAGAAAAGGTCATGGGTACAGTACTCTGTTAGGAAGTACTGTTACTATACCAACGGTTGTGCAAGGAGGTGATTTGGTCTAAATCATACTCTACTGTCAGATTATTACCCAATTAAGGGTACCCACTTCATGAGGCTAGGTGGTCCCCGGAGGTCTTCTGAATCTACAGGGCTAACTAACTGAAGGCAGAAAATAATTATCTGCCACAGCTGGACTCGAAACCGGGTCTTAGGAGTTGGTAGCACAGTGCCTTCCCACTGAGCCACTCGCTCCCACAAGTTTTTAATTAATTTTGTGTTATTTGGTAATCAATCATGATTTAAAGTCCCATCTATATTAATATTGCCTAAGTTAAAGTCATAGCCAAGTGATAAAAGCAAAAAAATTCCAAAAGATTTTAATTTAATTTTCAAGATAAAAGGATTGTAGAGCAACTCCTCGCGATCAAACTAAATTTAAATTTAAGACATATTAACATTCTAGCATCTTTTTAGGCTATTTACAAGCCATTTTTTGAGAAAGGGATTAAAAAAATGTTTTTACATATTTGCGATTTTCACAAAAAGTCAACATTTTTACAGAAAAATTTGACTGGGGATGGACACAAGAAAAAGTAAAATTTAACTCAGGAAATAAGTTCATGTAATTAAATGGTCAGTTTTTGAGGTTTTTAATAATTTTTTGGTATTTTTATTTTTTTTTTACTAACAATGTAATTACATTGCATTTAAAGGTGGGATTCCACGGTGTCGCACTGAGTGGCGTGCAATGAAGGGTCAGACTATGTCTGATTTATTTTTATTAACTTGGAGCGTAATCCATATTGACGTAGCTGACACTACGGTGAGGACGCAAGTGCCTTTATAAATAAAAGCAAATATACATTAGGTACCATTTAATGCGCAGCCCGCACTATTATTGGTAAAATCCGGAATATTCGCCGAACCCGGATATAAATTTCTATTTTCGACTACATATTCTCGAAAAAGATCTCACCTTAAGTCTCAGGAAATACGGTTTATCTAATAACATTTCGATATAACCTTAGGGAAAATAGTACATGGAGATATCAATGTTTCAGATATTAATTCCCTTCGGCCTCACAAAAAAAAAAAAAAAAAAAGCTATACCTACATTTTTTGTATTTTTACATAATACATTTTTATTTAATATATATGAAAGTAAGCTAGGCTACAATATATGCAGATAAATAGTTCCTATAAAAATATTCGGATTAATTAAGAAAGTAAGAAGGGGTTGATATTTTATTTCTAGTTGAAGCCTTCCTCCTATTTTATGACCCATATCTTAGCGGCCTTCCTCAGCCCGACTTGACCGCAGCCTTGCTTACCTTAAGCAGAACTCAGGGACTAGTTAGCACAATGAGGACGTTTAAACTAATACCACGGTGGAAAAAGTTTAATTTGTTCCACATTGGACTTGAGAAAACCACATTATTAACAAGATAAGAAATTAGTTATCTCAACAATTAGTAATGCTTTATTGATACATCCAGTTTTCGTACAACTCAGGCAGATGCCTGATCATGGCTTCTTTAGGACATTAGTACATTAGTGAAGAGTTTATGAGTTCGTTTATTTAATGTATATATATTATAACAGCAATATATTATCTTACATATAAATATATTACGCCACTGCAGATCTGTTTTCCGGCTCTCAGGGAATCTTAATTTCCATTCATAAATTTTTTTTGGAACCTTAACAAAAATCCTTTAAAAATGTAAGAGGTTTCAGAACTAGTTAGTCGGTTCAAATTAGGTCTTATACATTTCGACACGGACATCTGTGTCGAATAAGTTACACCGGAACGTAGGTTGGTCTCTATGTTTTAAAACCCAAATGTGAACCCTATAAATTGGATAAAACAATGGCACAATCAAATTCATTTTATGATACCCAAATAAAGCGAGTTATAGTATATTTGTCCAGTACGATTCATAACTTTAAAAATTAGCAAGTCAGAAAATGAATATCAAACGTATATGTCAAATGTACTTGATGTAGCCAGTTTGAATAAAATAGAAGTCTAGAAATCATAGCAAATTTAAAGAGAAAATCAAGAATAAAAAAAAATTATAATTATAAATTTAAAAATTTTGTTTCTGAAGCACATTGCTGACAAAAATTAATTTTTGTTCCATTTTTGCTTCCACACTAACGAAGGTAGAGAAATTTTGAACTCGGTTATATTAAATTGCATCAATCACTTTGGCTTACATATTACTTCAATATTACAAAAAGCCGCCCAGCCGATTGCAATCCTAAACGACAAATCATTGAAATATTCTTGGTTTTAGAAATCTTTTGACGTGTTCTGTTTGAGTTATAGTATAATCTGAAACTTTAATGTAACAAGTTAACTTTGATCCACTGGACAAATGGTCTAAACTTTCAATTCATTACAAAAGACTGATCTACATGATAAGACTAATAAGGCTAATCTAGACATACGAAGTTGAGCTTTGGGGCTCCACTAAACCTTCGAATTTCTCTCGTATCCAATTCTTACAATCCAAAATCTCCTTACTTTGTCACCAATAAAATCTTACATAAAGACCTTAATGTTCCATATGTAACCGAACTTGCCCGAACCATATATCATTCCTTCCATTATAAACTCCCTAACCACCCAAACTCACTAGTTTTTAACCTAGCATCCTCTTCCATTCCAGAGAATCCTCCGAGGCGCCTGAAAAGAAGATGGCTACGGGACCTGCTGATGTAAAAACTTTATTAGAGTGCTACAAATGGGTAGTTTTACTACATGGCAGTATCGCTCCATTATAATGGAGATAAAATTTTCTGAGTGTATTTTAATGTACAGTTGTAAATACCAATAAAGATATTTAAAAAAAAGCAAAAAAACTTTCATGCTTATCAACTTCAAAAGACAACCAAACAGAGAGGGATCATTGGGATTACCACACATTTTCCTGTTCTGCTTAATCTATATTCATATGGCAATGTTACCGAATAATGAAAAGCCTCTATTAATAAATAACCAATAAATAGTTAAGATGAGGCATATTATTTTAGAAGAGGGCCCAGTTCATTAAGGATCTTGACCCTGAATCTGTATTGATAGGCTGGATATTGTCTATCCAGAGAAAGGAGGGTCATTAAACTTGAAACTATCGCTCCCCAAGGGTAAGCCCTATTGGACAACAATAATAGTTATTGGTTTTATTGGACAGCTCTTAGAACTTCAGTCAGTTACCTGTCCCGATCACCGTTTGTTTTTATTCACTGACCTTCAACTCCTTCTTGATTGTACGTGATCAATTAGCAAGTCATTGTTTATACATCGACAAAGAGATAGAGGGCGCCTAGTAGAACCAATCTGCCAAACAGCCTGATATTGGTTCCATACATAAATTGTTTGTTACCATGGTCTTGAAAATGAAAACCTCTGGTTTCTAACGTCATTCAAGGTCATGAATCGAGAGGTTACAATAAATGAAAAGATTATAAACTCGGTAGCTATTTGAACGGTTGCAGTTATATATTGAGTTGGCCATGATCATTCAACTGGGACCTGGAAAATCATCAAATCATTTTAAAATAACTTGAAAAAAATAAATAAAATTCTGATCAATAAAATATTTATTACACAATGATTTATTGTTTGAATAAATTATTTATCATATCAGTAAAATTTGAATTTCCCAACCACTTTGGACGGAACATAAAATGTATTCACGGTATATCCATTAATATTAAAATAGATTTATTTTTTTAGTCTAGCTTTGTAAAAATTTCATTGTCTTTCAAATGAGCATCTGGAATTTTCCGGAAGATACATAGTTTTCCAGTTACATGAAACACTATTAAAAAGTAGACCAGTAATCCATGGGAAAATTCCAGAGCCCCCATCAGCCAAGCCCGAACCCGAAATAAAAAACACATACTACTTAATATTCCATATGTATTATTTTGCTAATATCAATTATATATTATTACTGATAAACAGAATAATTATTTATAAATTGGACTTCATAGTCATTAAACCTTCACAATTCTGGCAATACACTTTGTAAACAACATACTCCTAATAATGTGTAATTGTTAATAGTAAAAAAAGTTTTTTATCAATTAAATGACAATAATATTATTAAATAATAGCAATATTGACAAAATAGGAGATAATTATATATAAAATATTTTTATCAGGTAAATAGTTTATAAATAGTTTTGATGTATATATGATATATTAGTAGTGTTGTAAGCGTATGTTACAGATTTTTGTTGAATTTGATTTTATAGCAACCTGTGATGATGGAAGATATTTCCCTAAACGTTGTTGATTATATGAAATAAATTATTGCAGTTGAAAAAGGAACAATTGTGTCATTCACCAGTTTAATGATTATTATTTATCAGAGAGTTGGAGATCTCCTTTAATCAGATCACTTGAAATATATCGGAAAAGATCGGACGAATTTGAAGGCAAAATAAGACAACTATAACAACTGAATAAATACTAATAGATGATCATTTTCAGGCCATCAGGGTGACAGGTGCGCCTTTGCCACGCAAGTTCACAGTAGGGATGGGATATCGATATCGATATTATCGAAATATCGATATTTTGTCTCCGATATCCGATATTTTGATATCGATATCCAGTAACCGATAATATAAAAAAGGTCGCACCTTAATAGTAGAGATATATAAAAGAAATGTAGTCTAAAAATGTATAAGGTCATATATTCATATTATTTAATCCAAATATCAATATTTGCTAAAGAAAATGTTAATTATAATATTTTGATATTTAATATTGATAATATTGTCATATTCATTTCGATAATGTTTTATTTCTAACGTTAGCAACAATATTCCGATATTATTTTATACAGTATTCTAATATTATTTTATT
>NW_027113759.1:0-4442 GCF_000696795.3 Halyomorpha halys | reverse complement strand
ATAAATTACACATACATGGTATAATCAGAAAAAAAGAGATACAATAATAAGATATTGTTGAACGTTATAAAACTAGAACGTTATAATTACCTTTCCGATTTATGAACTGTGACTGAGGGACCAAGTAATTTTACAGTTCCTTCTCAGCACGGACAGATGAATTTTTTTATTTTTAAAAAATGGCTAGGTCTGTGCTGTCGCAGTAAACAACTTCCTCCTGGGCGCGACAGCTGTGGCTAGTTATTTTGACATTTCAGACAGACGTTTTTTACCTTTTGCTAACTGGCTGTCTCGTTAATAATAAACTGTAAAATTTTTACAATTTCTCACAGAGAATATCACCAAAAATAAAAACTCTACCGAAATCAGCATTAAGAAATAAAAATAAAATAATAAAGTATAGTGATGAAATTATTGCTAATGTTTCCTTTGGTTGGTACCACATACCAAATATAAAAAATATACTGCCCTGCTTAGTTTAATGGTTCCATCTGCGAAATCAGAATTTTTATTTCTGGATACAGTGGCGTGTTGTATCTATAGTACGAACATAAAATGGCGTATCTGCTTCATACGTAGCGTAATTATTAATTATACTTGTAATTGGTTTTACAAAAAGCTCTAAGGAATAAAAAAGAAATCTTTTTTTTCAAAGTAAAATCAGTAAGGGCAATTGGATGAAGGCGGTTACTGGATAAAGTCAATTTTCTATTCAAACTAAAAGTTAAGCCAAAATTAGTTTTACCAAAAACCAAAATGCAACCGTAAACTAAATTGCAGAATTTCTACTTTCGAAAAGTTCTCATATTTCTAGACTTCCAATATTATTTTTGGATGATCATGCCGGAGTGTACAAGAAGAATGAGAATTAACCAAGAAACCTTACGTCAATAGTATTTGTTTTTTCAGATAATTGCTTTGATTAATGAGAATTACAGTGACAAAAATTACAAAAAAATTGATTTTCGAGTCAAAAAAACCAAAGGAAACAAACTTGGGAATATCAGATTTAATTCTGCTATAGACGATGGTTAATTTCAAGATTCTAATTAATTCATCATTCTTTTTCAATCATTAATAATATAAAAATTTACATTTTATCATCGAACGTTATTGCATCAGTTGTACGAGATATGGGATTAATAATCAAGTCTAAAAAGCAAATGAGTTACGAGTAATATAATGTATTTTTAATTACAGAAAAATACCAGATTTAACTATAATATTGACATTTTCAAATGAAAGGATTTCTACCCACCTCAAAAACATCAGGGAATGGATTGACTAAAGTTTGAAACCTAACACTTACATCTCTTCAACTGAAGATATAATCGTGGCCCTTATCTTCTTGGAGATTACACAAGCTAAATCAGCCTGAAAGCAACCCAGTGAACATCTAATATCTAGGTTTGGTGCTAATTAGTTGATTAACTAACTTTGCCCAATTCACTTCCCCTAATTAACTAATTAACTAAGGTTGCATCTAGAAGCATTGATAGAACCATTTATTTTTTGATTGTATGATTATAATTGATAAATAATACCGTCGACAAAATACAATCATAATTAAAGTCGAATCCTTTAAAAATTTTTTGTCGGTGTTCATAAAAAGCAAACAAAAATACATTAATAATAATAATAATACGTATAATATTGATTGACTAAACGAGATGTAATACTTTTATTCATTTTTTAAATTTATTTAATGATATTTACCGTATTAAAATATATGTAACAAATAAATCTTATGTTAGTTATACTATGGCGTGATCCGGACACGTGGAGAATCTACCCATTGATAGAACTCCAATAACAATGCTAGAGAAGATCTCAAAGCCATCTTCTTCATGCCTAGAAGGATAATCAGGAAATGAAGGAGAAGCCAGGTTAGAAACAAGTGGGTTTGGGCGGTTGGGAAGTTCATCATGGAAGGATTGTTATCAGGTTTTAGTCAAATCGGCAATATATGGAACATCGAGGTCCTGATGGATGGCTTAACAAAGTAAGGAGCATTAAAGATTTTTATGAGGTGTATATAGTTGACCGTAGATTAGTGATTGGAGAAGTTTGTCGGTGGGTGCGGTCAGCAAAGAACAACATAAATAAACAAAACAAGCAATAAATAAATTTGGTTTTGTTTATTTATGTTGTTCTTTGCTGACCACACCCCCCGACAAACTTCTCCAATCATTAAAGATTTTAGATTGTAAGGGTACGAGAGGAATTCAACGGTTTAGTGAAGCCCCTGAGTTCAACTCCGCAAGTCCAGATTAGTCTTATTGTAGTCGTCTAAATAATTTTTTTGTAATTAGTTAGAAGTTTATATCGCTTGTCTAGTAAGTGTTTTAAATGACTTTTGTTTTACTATGACTAGTAAGTGTCCTGACTTTTGAGTTTTAGTGATTAGTGAGTTTAGTTTTAGATGAGGATTCCATGCTCGTCGTTTGTCCAGATGTTGTCCTTGGTAACGGATCTCTTGCGACAGGAATAAGTGGGGTATTATTAAAGGATACTGTGGGGAAGGAAGTCAAGATGTAATACTAGACTATAAAAACCCTCATTTCAGACTTAACTTACACTTGAGACTATTGCAACATTTACTGGACAAACGGTCTAAATTGCCAATCCATTACAAAAGACTGATCTACATGACTATTATAAGGCCTATCTGGACATACGGATTTGAGCTTTGGGGCTCCACTAAACCATCAAATTCCTCCAGAATCCAATCCTTACAGTCCAAAATCCTTCGTAAAATCCTTAATACTCCTTACTTTGTCACAAACCAAGTCATCCATCAGGACCTCAATATTCCATATGTTGCCGATTTGGCCAGAACCAGATCCGTTCCTTCCATAATAAACTTCTCAACCACCCAAATCCACTTGTTTCTAACCTGGCTTCTCCTTCATTACCTAATAATCCTCCTAGGCGTCTGAAAAGAAGATGGCCTCGAGATCTTCTTCTCTAGAAATGTTATTGGAGTTCTATCAGTGGGTAGATTCTCCACATGTTTTAATCATGTTACTATGTCACCTACAGCAAATTTACTTGTTGTATATATGCGTATACAATTGTAAATATCAATAAATAAATTATTAAAAAAAAAAAAAAAACTTACACTTGAGAAGTTTCGTGTTGAATTCTAAAATAAATGTTATGTCACATTTGTTAATTTTAAATATGTTTTAAGTATAGTGGATCACCTGTCAAGAAAAATATTAATTTATCTGAGACTCACGTAACACAGATTATTTGAAAAGAATATTTTATCATTATCTTCATTACCTGCAGAGCGAATATCCTCTCCCAAAAAAATATATTGCCCCCTTACTTATAAAATAAAACTTAGATACTAATTTAACTATCTTAAAGTCTCCTATTCCCGTTTTAAGCAAATATTTCAAAAGTGATATTGGACCGTCGCTCACTGGGGGTCTTAGTGGGGCGGATCCGGCGGGCAAGGATGGCTTTTTTTTGTGTTATGATCTCTTGTGAGATGGTGACATGTACATCGACCAACCTACTCGCTAAAATTGTCTGTTTGAGAAGTCAGATAATTAATGCTACCAAGGAGGAGGCTGAAGGGTTTCATGCCGTTTTTCAATTTTAGGCACTTTTTAAATATCTAACTATTTTAAAGTCAATGCTAAGATTGTAAAGCCGCCTCTAGCGGACCCTGTAAACCTTCAATGTACTCATATATGTATATTACGTTATTTCAACTTATTTGTGTTGTATTCTGACCGCACCCCGCAACCATGTTCATATTCTCTATTGTATATACTGTATTTGTTTTTTAATAGAGATATTGAAGAGATTAAAAAAATATATATATTTTTATTGTTTATTAATATTAAAAAAATTATGCTAATTGTCTTAACCTTTTTTATTAAAATAGGGTTACATGTCCAGCGTTTCAGACATCGAGTACACTCTAATAAAATACCAGCTTTAATTACAACTCAGTATTTAATACAGTACAAAAATATTAGTAATTATTATTTGTACACCTTAATTTTAAGGTTACACAGCGTTACATTGATTTATCAAAATTTTCAGGTTATTGTGCCCGAGTAAATTTATTACAGTTAAAAATGAACCTATAAAACACAAACGAACAAAACAAAGGGAAATATATTTCTTTATGAATAAATTTACGCCATTCTATATTTTAATTTACCTGTTTGTTACTATAGCATTTATTAATGATTTCTATCCTTCACAATTTTTTTATTCTTCTATCAATAATTAATCACAATACTAATACATAACCTTCTCAATAAACATCCTGGGGATTTTTTTTCAAACTACATTTTTATCAACTTTGTTATTTTTGTTGTTGTTGATTGTTGCTTAAAGGCGTAAAACTCTCTGATCATCAACGCCTATGGCATGATAAAAGTAAAAAAAAAAAAATAAAAAAAATTAATAAATAAATA
>NW_027113758.1:0-1904 GCF_000696795.3 Halyomorpha halys | reverse complement strand
ACAGACAATTATAGCCAGTAGGTTGATCACAATCTCACAAGAGGAGAGATTATAACATAAAAAAAAGGCTATGCTTACTCAAAAAACTACCCATTTGTAGAACTCCAATAACATTTTAAATCAGTAGGTCTCGGGGCCAACATCTTTGGAGGATCGGATATCAGAAATATAGGTGGAAGATATCTGAATTTAGCTAGATTTACTTCGCATGGCATATAAACGTCACTATGGATGAATTTATTTTTACAAAGTAAGGAACACTATTGATCTCTAAGAATTTTGGATTGTAAGGATTGGTTACGAGAGGAATTCGAAGGTTTAGCTGAGCCGCAAAGCTCTACTCTGGAATCTCAAATAGGCCAAGTAAGTCGTTCCTGCAGATTTTGTCTTAGATACCAAATCTGTTTAAAATGGATGTTTGAAATATCATTACATGATATTGTAAGGCAGTTCATAGGTTTACGAGAAGTATAGAGGTTATTTGATAGGATTTTTTGAATGTACTAAATCATTTGTATATACTTGATGGTTAAACTGAAACGAGAAAATTAAAATCAGCAGACATTAATAATTAATACTGCATTTAAAAAAAAAAGTTTATTTATTATTATAAATCGTATTCATAACATGGTCATTGGCCACACTGTGCAGTACTTAGGCATAAACTTTGTATCCTACACTATATAATAAAATATATGGCAAGCCAATAGTTTGATCTAGGAACTAGTAATGACTAAAGTACATAACAATACCAGCAAGAAACCAAAAATGAACTGGGAGATTTCATCTGTCTAAATCAAACCCAAATATTCTTCACCATTCACACTATACTATACCATATTTTATTTTGTTAGTTTGCTTTATTATAACAATATGTGGAAAAATTATTTCTCAGTAACATATACCAGTCAAAGTGCACCTCTAAATATTACTAACAATGTCAAGGCACCTCAGCAAATCTATAGGTTAGAGTTAAGTACAATTATTGTTCCAAGCCCATATACAATTCATTCTGATTTTAATATGAGGTTCGTAACATATAATTGATGCGTAGAAGTTTATCCCGGGACCAACGGGATTATTAATGTCGAAGAATAAGTGAGTAATTTGTCGGTGAAATTTATGGTTACCTTATGTCGGCTTGAGGAGGGCGAGTAATGAATTGTGCCCCATAAATTCCGGTTGAAACCATGTCCTGTCGTCCTATGAACCTTATATCTTATAAAATATATTGGGGGGCTGCGGTTCTGGGGAAGAGTCTTAGGGGATGAAGATCCTAAGGCCCTATGCCCTTTATGCCCTTTGAGTATTATCTATATTGTTATGGAGGGGAGGGGTTCACTGTGAGCATTTACTAAGTCATATAGTGAATTGTATCGAAATAAATATATTATACATATCCATTTATACTAATTTTAATCTTTGATTATTGTCTTGATTTTAAAAGCTACTTATATTTTTTTCTAATTTGTGAATTAAAGGATAGCATTAACATTTTAAATATGTATACATACCAAGCTTTCAATTCATTAATTTACAAATAAAAGATAAAAACATTATGATAAGAAGAAAAACACAAAGAAGTTATACACAAAACTAAAAATGTAGATATAAGAGAGTAATATAAAACTGATAAGTTAGTAATTATACAAACATAATCAACATGACAAAGATAAGATGATCCAAAAAAAAAATTGAAAAATTTTAATTGGAGTTCAATGGGCGTGTTGCACTGGTGCACTAAATTTAATTATTTTATGATAACTAACATAATTGGGACTAAATTATTGCAATGTTTACTATGTGATATTTTGATGAATTACATAACTGAATATTGTATATTATAATAATATCTTGACTCTAGTGTACGCTTAATCTTAATTATATCACTGGTTTAGCAATAT
>NW_027113757.1:2321-2621 GCF_000696795.3 Halyomorpha halys | reverse complement strand
AATTAAATAAATAACGGAAGTATCAGACTGACTGCCTATTAGAAAGAACGGTCAGATTTTGAATTAACCAAAACAAACCCACATTTAATTTATTTGGTGTTACTAGACCAATGGTTGTGCTAGGAGGTGCTTTGGTCAGAATGTTGTTCGACCAATAGATTTTCCCCGAATCAAGTGACCTACTTTATGAGGCTGAGTGGACATTTGAGGGATCCCCAACCCACAGGGTTGACTCATACTTGCAATAACAGATAAATTGTTAACAGTCACATCCGAATTCGAACCCGGTCCTAGGAATTA
>NW_027113757.1:0-2271 GCF_000696795.3 Halyomorpha halys | reverse complement strand
GGGCTCTGTTGGACAATCTCAACGAGAGAGATCTATTAAACCTAATAAAAATTTTAAAATTTACATATTTATACATTGGATCAAACATAATTTTCCTTCTTAGATGAAAATTTGAATACGTTTAAGAAAATTGTTCCTCTTGACAAATTTCAACACGGAAAATGCGAATTAAACCAAATTTTTAAGAATATTATATATAGTTATCGCAGTACTTTACTAGTTATTGCAATTAGTATTTGCTTTAACAAAATATGTATTTTTTATTAAATTAATAATTTTTTTCACTTCTAGAGGGAGGGGGGCAGCTGCCCTCTTCAGTCCTAAGCACGCCCATTGGGATAGGTGTGGATTGCTGTCTTAATTTTAGTGCAGATCGTTTATGAAGTACAGAGGATAGAAACATTCTTAAAATTTAATCTTAAAAATTGTACTAATATTTAATGAACGTGACGGGCGTAGTCCCCAGAACGTCCGGTTCGGAACGTTGTGTGGGTTCGATTCCCACCTGGGGCAGTTAATGTTCATTTCTTGACACTCCCAACTTGGTTAGTACGCAGCGGGGCAACCCTGTTTGCAAAAACTACTACTCGCCGGACTAGTTTCCCATCAGATACTAATACCAATACCAGTATTTACTTTAATCGTTGAGACTATATGTAAAATTTTACTCCGTGATTTCCGAAGAAAATCTAAGTCGAAACCTTGCTACAAATCCTCCATTGAACAATAATATGCCATATTTTTTATTAATGAATCCTACTAGAAAGGAAATACGTTAGCCTGGAGTCAGCTATCCATCAAAGAACTGAAAGAGAGCGAGCGATCCATTTAGAAATGTTAGAGCAGTCCTTAGGAAGCGACACCCTCCAGAACAAACGGCCACTCGACAAAGCCTATTCGGAATTATCTCGACCGAACCGCCATTGTATGGAGTCCTGCGATAATTTTTCTATTGCTCCTGTCTCCTGCGCGCGAGTGTGGTCCCTGGAGGAGGATAAAATAATATATCCATTTCTTAGTCAACATTTGTGTAAAGGACTCGTTATATATATATTATCTCAGTAATATTTTGATAATCATTTACATAATAATAATTTGATTATTATTATTCACAATGAAGGGTTAGTTGTTGATCGTGGATATTATATGGGGGAGAAAACGGTAAGAGGGTGTATTCAGTAAAAACTAATGAGTATGACTTATTTTATTAGTGCCAAAGTTTCGGTCAGAATTTCATGCCTTCATCTAGGCATCATAACTACCATATTGAATAAAAAAAAAAAATAATAGATAAGATAGGTACAGAAGTATTATTGGAAGAAAATTAATTGGGTATTTTAAAAAGATAAAAACAATAAGACTTCACACAAAGGCGTACCCAGGATCAAAACTAGGGGAGGGTGGGGGCAACCCATAGTAAATTAGGTTTGACATTACAGCACGGAAATGACGAATAAAGCCAAAATTTTAATAAAATTATAGCAGTAATTTATGAGTTATTACAATTAATATTAGCTTAAATTTTGTTTTGTATTAAATTATTTATTTTTTTTATTTACTGGTTTCGGCCATGCTTCAACATTCCATTCGTGGCAGATTTTGTCCGAAATAGATATACCTCCTTCCATTCCGAAATCTTTACCCACTCAAACCAATTAGTGCTTAATCTCTCATCCTTAACAATTCCCGATAATCCTCCGAGGTATCTGAAAAGAAGATACTCACGGGATTTCCTAAATTAAAGCAATGATTAAAGTGCCACCATTGGTTCTTTCCTTTCCTAGATTATCATATGTTCTTAAACATTTATCGCATTTACTTATTGTATTTTTTTTTTATACAGTTGTAAATTTTAATAAATAAAAATGAGAGAACATGGTTGTATTAAAATTATATAAGAGAGAAGTAAATATATGAACTAAATGAAAAATTATTTAAGATTAAAGTTATTAAAAAAGGGAGAAAGAGTGTTAACAGAGTATGAATTATAAATTATTTGTATAATGATTTTTTTATGACCAAACGGTATACGGGATGTTCATAGTGGCTAAATGAAAAGTTTTTCAT
Organism: Halyomorpha halys; assembly: GCF_000696795.3. Taxonomy (NCBI): domain Eukaryota; kingdom Metazoa; phylum Arthropoda; class Insecta; order Hemiptera; family Pentatomidae; genus Halyomorpha; species Halyomorpha halys. The sequence goes on along the minus strand of NW_027113757.1, from coordinate 204 downwards.
TTTTTTCATGAAACAAAATTTATTTAATAGTTCAGAGACTTTATTGTGTATAATAAAAATATCCATATAGACTCAAACTTTTTATTTTCTTGTAACTTCTACGTTTCGGCCATTCCAGACATTCTCCAGGATCTTGTTTACAATATCACATTCACACGGCTAACATATGTTATCAAACTGCTACAGGCTATTTAGCCATTGTCA
>NW_027113756.1:0-3824 GCF_000696795.3 Halyomorpha halys | reverse complement strand
TGTTTGAAGTACCACCAATGGGTGGTTCCTTCCCAAGATTTTCAAGTGTATATGAAACATACTACATATTTACCTATTGTATTATTTTGTACTGTTGTAAATTACATTAAATAAATAATTTAAAAAAAAAAACTTTTTTTTTAACTAAAAAAAATCGGAATAGCCTATAAACTTCCCAGGAAAATCCTGAAAATTTAGCAATATGCTTCATCACAATCCTATAATATTATTGTAAATACTCATACTAATACAATGATTTTATATGTTTGACACTTACAGAATAAATGGAACGTAACCTGAATTTTGTTTTCCTCCGCAAAATATTAAAATTCAACCCGAAACGGGGTCAAGAAATCCCTTTGTCCTTTATCCTGACGCCTGAGAGAGGAATGGTCGATATCTCTTAACAGCTGTTTTAATTGTTCTGGTAAGGTTTGGTGTTCCCTTAGTGGAGGCCATCGTGCTGCACGCCACTAATTCCATGCAACTTTCTTTTAAAAAATGAATAAAATAACAGCTATCGTTAACGAATCGTTTATTTACTTACCGTGTTCCATTGTAATTAGGGAGCTTTATGTTTAACCACAATATTTACTCTTAGATAATCGGCCGTGATTTGATGACTAAAACGTAATTTTTAGTAACCTTTTCAATCACTTACCGATTAACCATTTACACATCAATGAAACTCCAGAATGTGAAAAATAATTTTATTTATTTTTTGGTTGAATGACATAAAAAATTGTGCCAGCACAGAAATATAATTAAGGCCATTTCAAAAATTTTACTAATTTAGAAAAATCTTTTCAAAATATTTTAATATTTATTACCATCAATCTGTAATGTTAGGAGTATTTTCTTCTTTATTAGCAATGGGCATAAAACAGTTATAAATGCAAATCTTAGCCGTATTTGCGGTTACAACAATCTTCGATTCTGTTGTCTCTGATTAAAAGGTAAAAGATTATCAATTGACTTATATCTTAATTAGAAATTAGCTTGAATTTGCAACCACAATACTTTCGGAAATTCGATACGGCAGTTGTTGTGCATCTGCTATTGTACCGATAATATCTCTTAGCTAGACTTCAAATATTTATTGCATATAGTCTCTCTCATGTTTATAATTATTTTATTGGATAGTATAATAATTATAATAAGTTATAATTTAAAAGCATTCATTTAATTACCCTAAAATAACAAATCAGTAAAGAAATTTTCTATTGAGGTTAGTTAAACATGGGCACAGTGCTCTGTATTGTGGAACACATACCGAATGTTGTCGTGGCAGGCCCTGGAGAGCGATTTCGTGTTCTGGCCTAACAATGGATCCTGGCCTTTTTACTACGAATGCACTCAGCAGCCATTGTTGGGATACTAACAGAATTTTAAAACATTATGAAAGTAAATTTGAGCTTTTAATCATGACATTCCCAAAGGATTTTGGTAGCTTGTTATGGAATCAGATATATGAATCAATATTCATAAATTGCTAATTTCAACTTATTTTTTTCATAAAAATAGTTATTGAATACTTTTATAGCTAAACGATCCCTCCTATATTATATGGTCCAGGTTAATAATCTCTCTCTCTCTCTCTCTCTCTCTCTCTCTCTCTGGGTGGTTAGGGAGTGTCTTAATATAGCAGATTTTGTTTTTTAAATGTTCGCCATATATTTTTAGGTTTATTGCCAAAAAGTACTATTAGTAGCTAAAATATTGATATAAAAATAAATATAAAATACATTATACAACGAGGATAACGAAGTAAATCAGATGAAAAATATCGCTTATTTAAGGTATTTGATTTATTTATAGTTTGAACATCTATTTTTAATAAATAATTTGACTTTATGATGTATATATATTGCGTTATTAAGAGACTACTAATCCTCAATAAATTTCGATATGATATAATAAAAAACGTAATGTTAACCTACAAAGCTCATATCCTAACCAAATTATTCCGAATAAAAGACGTTAAAAAAATTTGGTCCCAGAAGTATGAAAGTTTGTTTCAGTTTTTTCTCCAAATTTTCTGAGTGAGGTATGACTCGGAAGCTTCTTAGATTAACCGAGTTTTCCACGGAGTACCGTAAGGTTCAAAACTGGTTCCTTTATTAAGTATTGTATACGGACACATAAGGGGACTCCATGGAAAATATCATTCCTTAACAAACCGAAGAAACTAAAAAATAAGAGGTGCTGCTGTAAGTTATCTTCATTTGGTCATTATTTCCTACAATAATTTAATCGTTAGACCATTCAAATATTTATTTAAAAGTACAAATTAATATTGAAAGTAAACAAATCTGATTAGTACGAGCCCCACAATGGAAATGTCAAGATACATTTCTCAGGGCCGAAATGAAATAAATATTGAGCGAACTAGGTAGGAATCGAATTCACAATTTTCTGAACTACTTGAGCTCTGCCAATAACGTGTTCGGGGACCAAGTCTTCAAAAATGCTTTGTCTTATTATTTTATATCAGACAACCAGATCCGGCAATCCTTCGCGATTGCTAGATTTAAGGACCTAGATAGATTAAATGAAAAAAATTAAAAGTTTGATAAAACTTAATATATTTATATTATATATATAGTATATATTATAATATACACACTGGATTAATCATTTAATTCATTGCTTATTATATATCTATTTAGTTTATAGCCGTAAATAACATTATCCCGGCTCTATGAACTGTAACAAAGGGTACAAATCGAACTACAAATTAAACAACAAATTAGAATTAACAATTTAAATTTAATAATTTTAATTAAATTTACAAATTAAACAAATTAGAACTGGAGTTATAAAATAATTTTTTTTTTGTTTAAAACCAATATCTTTCCCTTATAAGTGCTTTAAATCTAAATTTTGTTAATATATTCGTAGATTAAAAATAAAACTTATCGACAATTGTATTGACGAAGAAATTGGATAAAATACAAAGGAGTTTGTTATGAACAATTATAAGAACAATGAACACCAGGAGAAAAAAAATCCTTCAAATAAATTAAGTAAATAAATAATTTATAATTTCTTTGAAAAACATTATTTAAAGGTTCAGACGATGAAATCAAGGAATATGATTTGCTTCCTTATCAAATTTTTTTTTACCTACTCTACTGAAATCGTCATTATTTTTTTTTTAAACTTTTTTTAATGAAATATTGCTTTTTATAAAGCTATATCTCGAGCACTATTGAACGTAAATATCTCTATTAGGGCTTACATTCCAGCAAATTTACTTTAATTCAAATGATGTTCTCTAGTCTTGAAGATATAGAGCACCGAATAAAAAATTAATTATTTTTAACGTTTTGAAACATCCGCCATTTTTTATTCTTTATTCCCCCCACCTATACCTGGCAGACTCATCAATTTTGACTAGCAATTAATTATACATAGTTTTCATCAAAGTAATCAAAAATTGGGGCGAAATAACTGCCTTTTTTTCTCCTCTTTGGCTTTTGTATTATCATAATCCAAAATCATCAATGCTCCTTTGTCACAAATCAAGTCGTCCATAAGAACCTTAATGTTGCTGGAACCAGATACCAATACTTCCATAATAAACTTTCTAATCACCCAAACCCATTTGTTTTTAACTTTATTTGATCCAAAACAGATATGCGTCTTTTCATTCCAAACTCCTTAACCATTCTAACCCATTAATTCTTAATCTTTCATCCTTAACAATCCCTGATAATCCTCCGAGGCGTCTGAAAAGAAGATAGCCACGGGACCTTCTAATTTAAATTAATGTTTGAAGTACCACCAATGGGTGGTTCCTTCCCAAGATTTTCAAGTGTATA
>NW_027113755.1:652-1678 GCF_000696795.3 Halyomorpha halys | reverse complement strand
CGCCTCGCAGACTTTCCAATGGTTCCTGGATATTTTCAAAAAAGTTCGGATAGTTGATACTATTATGTTTTTTTCTAGTCGATATTTTCACATAAGTTATTATATGAATCCAGTAGGTGGCAAAGAGGAAGAGGTCCAGGGTGTTAAAGTGTTAGCTTAGCAACCTCTGTAGGTTCTCCCTCTAATCCGGACTATGAAGTTTGGATTTTATTTCATGGTGGCTTCACGGAATGAAAGTTAATATGTCTACGCTGCTTAAGCTGTACTTTATAACTCCGTGAAAACGTTACATTATGAAAAAAAAAATAATAATGAATGTTTCATCTCAAAGATTAAATTGATCAAAGGAATTCTTGAAGCTAGAAAAAATATATAGGTATTATCAGAATAGATGGTTGACAAAATGTGTAGATTTAGCAAGGTGTTGATAATAGTGGTAACAAGTTCTTTTGGATGTAATAAGTGTTCGAACATATAAAATTGTAATGGTGAAAGATTTTACATCACGGAACTGTTTTCCCTCCCAAAACTGTTCTGCGCCTGCAACGTATTGTTCTGGATTGTCAGAAGTGGTTGTTGTAACAGACTTTTTATTGTACGTGGTACATACTGGAATTCGCATATGGCAGTATACGCTACAATATACCCAATATCGTTAATATATTAAACGTGTACGAGTTCCTCAAGGAAAAAAGTGAACATATACCTGTCATCTTTTTTTTTTTTAAATCATACTTTACCGACCAACAGCTAATAAAGTATGTCACAACTAATTCCTCAACAAACATATATTACTTAATATAGTCGATGTATGGAAGCATGAAAATCCATATTAAAGGACTATAAAAACGAATCTGATTTTGTTTTTGTAAAGAAGTTGTTCTATCCAACTTTATAAAAAGTTATTTCTGGCATTTGTGTTTTTGGATACATAAACTCAAATAATTAACATTGACTATATCGTTTTTGTTATTCTACATCCAAAACAAATCAATTCTTATTCTATTTCCTTACAGTGCCATAATA
>NW_027113755.1:0-602 GCF_000696795.3 Halyomorpha halys | reverse complement strand
CGTTTTTGTTATTCTACATCCAAAACAAATCAATTCTTATTCTATTTCCTTACAGTGCCATAATAACAGCACAGTATTAAAATAATTTAGACCAACAAAACGAATTGGGACAAATTTTTTTTTTATTGGGAAATAAAGTTGATATTCGTTTTTCACTCCACAAGAAACACTTTAATACGAATTTTTGAAGTAATAAAAAAATAAAAGTTTTGTACTCGAAATTTTAACCTCAATTTTTTTTCGGACAATAATACACCACTAATCTGCACCTAACTTAAAAGAGGCGTAGGAACCTCTAAACTGCACGAAACGATACAAATTGTACTATCATAAACGGATTGGAACCGTAGATATGAGATATTTTTCTTTATTTGAAACATGCTGTTTTTCAATAAAAAGGCATACAATCTAAAAGATTCCGAAGTAGCATGAAAGAGCGGAAATTCAATTATCTAACAAAATATAGTTAAGTAGGATTTGGAGAACATAGTAAAGAGTTATGAATTTATTTCGTGAATGAGAGGATTATTATTATAGGAAAATTATCTTACAGAAAATGAAGCCAAAATAATTTTAATTTTTGATTTATATAAAGATTCGTA
>NW_027113754.1:350088-387997 GCF_000696795.3 Halyomorpha halys | reverse complement strand
TGTGTGTGTGTTTAAACTCTCTTTGTAAGGTCAAAAATGTGATATTATTATTTTGATCGAAAAAGCAAATTTATTGATACATAACCATTAATTACATGCAGAAATATAAAATATTATATGAAATATGTTTTATCTTAAATTATTTACTTTGTATTGAAATAAATATTTTCTTTAGGACTGTTTTATTAAAGGAGTTAATAAATAGAAGTACTATTGACTTCATAAAACATTAATTTTTAGTTTTCTTAACTCGATATGTGAAGAATCACTTGAATTGTACTAATGAAATAACATGACTAAACTTATCTATACATGTGTGTGCAATGTATGTTATATATTGCTCGATAGCAATTTTACTTTTTTATAATTAAATTCACTGAAACCAATATGGAACATGGAATTTATACTTTATAGGAAATAAAAAAACTTCCCCTTCAGGATCAGTATTGTGGTATTCGGGTAACGAAAGGGTTTCGCCGTTCATTTGCGTAAGAAAAGATGATGGAAGGCCTTAATATCACATTGTTGAACATAATGACAATGGATGACTAGCTGCAAATGATGAAGAAGTGTCTTGAAATTAATTGGGAAGACAAATGGAAACACGAGACCTCCTCAAACGTCCGAAAATAATCATCATTAACTGTTACAGATGGAATAACTAAAAGAAAGTATTTGCTGGCGTCTAATTGAATATATAGATGTACTCTATCATTTTTTATTTCGTAGTTCTCCAAGTTCAGTTGATAAATCTTGAACCATGGAGAAAACATCCAGAATAATATTAAAAGATAAAAGTATTGCTAGTTACTTGTGGAAATTCATTAAAATATCCATAGTCAAGCTTACGGATGATATAAGAGCACATGGAGGATCTCAGGAGTACCGCTGAATTTATTTTCCCATTTAAATGGGATGATCAAAGAAAAAGGATAACAAGTGCGCTTAGAACATTTTACACTGAAAAATGATACAAAATTTGACTGCGTCATGTAATTATTAATTATTAACGCAGCCAAGTAGCTCCAAGATGGCGGTCAAGTTTCTTTGAATTCGAGTTTCTTTGAGCTTCGAAATGAAAAAGTAATCCAATCAACTTTAAACAAATTGGAAGTACTCTCTTAAACAGTTCAATTGATTATCTTCAATGCCCTTCCAAAACGACGAATATTTTATTTATAAAGAAAATAATTAAATAAAATAAGGAAGCTGTTTTGGAAAAGAAAAAAAAAGTTTTACATAACGTTTATTAAACATTAATGTATTCAAAAATTTATAAAATATATTTTTGAAAAAAATTTGAATAAGCTAAAATCATTTATCATTTGAATAACTACACAATTCACCTTCGTTTAGTCATCATACTCCCTATTTTAACATTTCAAAGCAATGATTATCACCATACCCCTGCCGTAGAATAAACAGCAGAGGACAGCTTCACGGTGTACAGGACATGATGATGCAGGATATTTCAATATGGGTTTTTCAAAAGTTAATGTAAAAATAGAAACAGCACCGTGCATTGTACATAGACATAAATTTATTATGTAAGTATTTTATTGTGAAATCCTTCTTATTTTTTCCTCTATACGTCTATATTTTTTTCTACTTTTGGGGGCTCTTCCTTCATCATCAGGACGTGCAATTTCACCGTACTATAAAATATAGATTTATATCCTTTTTAATGAGGTGTTTATAGTTGACCGTAGATTTTTTTAAATTTATTTAATGTAATTTACAACTGTACAAAATAATACAATAAGTAAATATGTTGTATGCTTCATATACACTTGAAAATCTTGGGAAGGAACCACCCATCGGTGGTACTTCAAACATTAATTTAAATTAGAAGGTCCCCTGGCCATCTTCTTTTCAGACGCCTAGGGGGATTATCAGGGATTGTTAAGAATGAAAGATTAAAAATTAATGGGTTAGAATGATTAAGGAGTTTTTGTAGTGAATTCTATCAAGTCAAGTAAGTATTGTAGCAATCGGAATCTACGATCAGTTTCTTGTCGTTTCAGTCTTGTGTGTGGATTCCAAGTAAGTCTCTTGTCAAGATAGAGTCCTAAGTATCGAATATGTTCAACAGGCGTTAGTGGAGTATTTAGAAAGGATACTGTAGGACAGGAGGGTAGAGGTTTACGACGGAGACTAAAGGTGATCTGGTGGGATTTGTCAGGAATTATTTTGATTCTCCAGTTTTGACACCATTCTTGAATAGATGTTATGTGTGTCTGTAGTGTTTGTGATGTATTAGTTGGGTCGTTGTTTACAGACACTATACATGTGTCATCAGCGTATGTTGTTAGGACTGTGTTAGGGTGGGTTGGGATCTCAGCTGTATAAACCGTATAAAGAATGGGACCTAAGATACTACCTTGAGGAACACCGGCGGACTGAGAAAAGAGATATGTGTAGGGTAGGTTATGATTTATTTTAAAGATTCTATCAGTGAGGTAGGAGTGATTATAAGGAAATATGTAGGGGGTAGGAATTTACGAAGTTTATAGAGCAGACCTGAATGCCAGACTCGACCACAGATTTGATGAGAAGATACGAGTAGTAAGGAGTGCGGTCAGCAAAAAATACACAAATAAACAAAAACTTATTTATTTGTGCCGACGATTCGACCGGTATTTCAGGCCTTCATCAGGTCTAAAAAAAAAAGAAGATAACAATTACTCAGAAAAATATAATTAATAAAAGAAAATAATAAAAAAAACAACTTTGGAAATATACATAACAATGAATTAAGTAGAAAGTAGTTGAATAATAACAATAGAAGTAGTTAGTAGCTGATTGATAACAATATAAAGATGAAATATAATATCATAGAAGTATGAATTATACGAAATAAATTAGGAAAAATCAAAAACAGAAAGTGTTCAAGAAATAAACATAATGAAAGGTACGGATGAAAACGTAAATGATGATTAATTGAATTAACGTAATAAGATATGTGAGCATTTTCTGAAATAATAAAAACAATTTAAATTAACATAAGAAATATATTTATGAAAACAATATATATGAAAGAATGGGCAAGCAAGGTAAAAAAATATGTAACAATAAAAGGAAAGAAATGTTACAATGTATAAAAAATGTATAGTAATATAGATGCGTAAAAAAAATAAGCTGAAATAAATATAGTGTCTCAAAAACACAAATAAATAAGTTTCTGTTTATTTGTATATTTGTTACTGACCACTAGCCCGGCCATATTCTTCTCACATGTCTATTTTAATGAAATACACTATAGTTATTTCCATTTTTATCTTATCAGTAGTTACGTAGTTCTGATGCATATAAAATACTTTTTCATAATTTAGTTATATTATACTGTAAACTACTTTTTCATTTTTCAAGTCCCTAACTTAATCTACTTTGATTCCTCACCTCAATATAACGAATATGAAGGATAAAATAGAAAAATGAAATAAACAAGACCTTATTTACAAAATAAAACTGTCAAGAGTGTAACCAAAATACATAAGGGAAACATCTAAAAACTCAGAACCAGATTAGTACAGCATAAAAATAAATGCTAATATACAAAAATAAGTTAGGGATATACGAACCATGTGATGGTGAAAATGAAAAAAGTAGTGTGCAGTACTATTTAACTAAATTATAACAAAATACTTAATATGGATTAGGTATAAATGAAAATAACTATAGCGTATTTTATAAAAAGCCTATGCAATGTATATTTTAAAGAATTGTGAAATTTCACATATACCATTCTGAAGACACGGGAAGAGCCCCGAAACGTATATAAAGAAAAATATTTGTGTAGGGAGAAAATGTAGGAAGGATTTCACAATAAAAAAAAAAACTTACACGTAAAATAATGATCAGTCTTCCAATTGAAAAATATTGCATACGTTTTAGAAAAAATTGTTTAAAATGGTTATCGTATATTTATCAGATACTAGTTTTCATATATATTTTTTAATTTAGTGTTAATATATTCATCAGTTTCATTAAAAAATATCTTCCAGATTGATATAAATATGGTTTCGGTAATTATTCAGAAAAAACATGATATATTCCTACTTCTAAAAATATTATAGTATTCCTTTAAGAAAAGGTTCCATTAAAAATTAAAAAATGTTGCATAATATGTATTTTATATAATTTTTGAAACTTTACAAAATCATGCATGTTATCTACATAACGATTTCTGTTACTTATTACTTTTTTTTTCCCTGTTAACCCTGAACCCAGTAAATAATTTGTGATAATAATTTTGAAAAAAAAAATATGTAAAGCATACTTAAGTAAGTAAAGGAAAATTTTTTTTTTTTTTTAATATTTCTTGTAGAAATAAACTATACGTTATATGACCTAGATAATAAAATCTGTTAATTTTTTTAAATAAAAATAACTGATTCAATTGCTAATCACGTCTCGAAATTCGCCATTTTTTCACTCCACATTTTGTTTAAAATATGTAGATGATTTTTTAATGTATGAAGGATAAAGATGTAATTGGATGGCCTATTTAACAGTCCAAATAATATCAATAAAAAGATAACATTCACAAACTTGAAAACTAGAAAATAATAATTCAATTAGATGTTTGGACAAGAAAATAAGCAGAGAAAATAGAAAAACATTAAAATAATTGATGATTAAAAACACTATAATAAAAACAAAAACATATAAACTATTTTTAGATAATGTTTAATCAATAAATATTAAATGTATCAATCTCTTGACCATTTATCCTATGAGATCACCTTTTGAAGATAAATGAGGTCCTCAGAAATAGAAGACCCCGACAACATTTATTGACACCTGTATTATTTAGGGAGACATAATAAGATGTAAATAAATGTATTCCGAAAATTATCATTGTTAATAATTACTGATATATTTTTAAATTTGAAATTGTGAGTATACTGCAATTAGCCACAATAAAAACCAGCGAATTTTGAAATTATAAGAAATGCTTTTTAAAAATGTGTATGGAATTATATTATTAGTTAATTTTAGGATCAATTAACTCCGCCTTGCTACTTAATATTTGACTTCCAGATCTGTATACTCTGATGTACCAATTTGATTTTGAACTGATGTTGATCACAAATATTTAAGTTTCAATAATTTGTAATTATTTACATACGTAAGTATAAATGTGTTCATACATCAATTGACTTATACTTATTATGTGTGATTTAGGTCTAGAGATTAACCATGAAGTTTACGTGAGAGTCCAACTAGCAAACTAAACAGTCAGTTCTCATTAAATCGACTGTTCTCTCTCAATTGAGTTTTAAGATCTCCAGGCATTATTAATGTCGATTATTTTTCTAAATGACTTTAAAATTAAACGATTTTTAATAGCTTCATTGGTTTGTAGATACAGAGGTATAATTGCTGTGGGATGGGTGGTTTTCCACCTGACCCAAGCCAAACCACTAGGGCACATTTTGCATAAAATCAATATGAATTGTTTCGGGATTCCAGTTGAATTAATGCAACACACAAGGGCTTCGTAAATAATTTAAGCGGAAACATTCTGTTCAACTGTTCGTCAATAACGATTTAAAAAACCTACAAACACTTTAATGTGAGATTATATTGTACAGGACTTTTGGGAGTACTATTCTCAATGCATCTGCCCATTATCATAATCGATTCTGTGAACATCATTAGTTAATTTACTTAATAACCCAGCAGTTGAAATTTACAATTTCGAAAATATATTAAAAATAAACAAACATATTCATAACTCTAATCCCTTTAATTCTTAATTGGGATTCTAAAAGCCACCTGATTTTTCAATTTTAAGACATAAGCTTCCGTGAATTCGGTTTATTTTATTTTTTGTTTCTAAGAGAAACTTAGGCTCATAACGGTCGCAGTTAAAATATTTGAATTGCAGTTAGTTTATACAGGTTCATTTTCATTCTTACAAGCATTAATTGATATTGGAGATCAATTCATCTATCAGCTGTCACAAAAGAGCAAGACTGTTTAATCATGACCGTTTCAGTTATAACATCATTATCAGTTTCAGTCATAACGAAATCATTAATTCCCCGAAAACCGGTAATAGTGGCGGGCATTTTATGATACTGAGCTTGTAATTTGGTCTAAAGAAAAGTAATTCCCGTAAAATAAAACTCAGAAGCGAACACACTGTTTTTAAAAATAATCGTGGTTATGAAGTTGTCATGACAATGGAGCGTGCACACGATGGTAACATTTGCTCTTACAAGCTTCCAATAAGAAAATTGGAAAAATCAATCAAATTTTATCGTACTTATTTACTTAATTCATTTTGAACGTACTTAAAAATAATTGAATCAAGTTGAAACATATTAAATTACTCCAAAACAAACATATGATCGAAACATAACGTTATTATTTGGTTTTAGTAGGCAGGGGGACCTGGAATAAAATTTAATAACAATATTGAATAAAATACGCAATAATTTTATTAGATATTGTTATTAGATTAATTGTTATTCAATTAAAATGTATTGGAGTAGCAGAATCAGGCACTTACGTATTAGCCATATTGAAAGTTGATCGTAACCTACACTATAACTTCCTTGGTTTATTTATTAGTATAGTTTTAAAAGAGTATTCTTATTTCAGATTTTTTTTTAAAATTACAAATGATCTGTTAATTCCTCAGATTCAAATAATCCTGTGTCACTACGGTCGCTGCAATGGTGTACTTTCAAAGATTTATCATCTCATTGTGGAAGGTATGTGAGTATGGCCAAGATATCTGTATGTGTTTGAGTGAAAAAGAAAAACAATGGAAGTGAAGGCTGCTAAAGAAAAAAGCAGTTGGACCTAGTGAAATTGTTAAATGAGACTCTTTTAACGCCACCATTCGTATCAACACCTAGGAGAGAGGAGTATTATGGAGAGGGTCAGCTGAAGATGTAAGAAGTTGAGAAGTATCACCGTGAGAGGCGTAAATTTTAAACATTTTTTTAATTATTCTGTTGCCATTATTATTATTAGTAGATTTCCTGATATACGAATAGCGAAAATCAAATTCGTTCCAGCAGAGAATGCATTAGCTTTAGCAAAGCTGTGCAAACATGATAGAGAACGGGGGAAATCGAGAACCCCCGCCAATCCCCGATTTTCCAGATTCTCTAAAAGACTGCCTTTAGTTAATTATCAAATTATTCTGATATTTTATATTTACCTATTTTTATTACAGTTAACAACGTAAAATGGCTAACTACTAAAAACTATTTCAAATAGACACAATTAAAGGTACTTTAGAGAAAGACTTTTAGAAAATTTTGCATTCAAGCCCTTCTAGAGTATTAGAATAAGAACTAGCCTTGGTTGAATCGAGTATTGTCAATACTCAATATTGTTAAAAAAAAATTTTAATTGATTTTATTAAATGTCATAGATTAGTAGTAGCTATAATATCAGAGGCATACACATACCCTAAACATATTATTTCAGTTTCAATGAGGCTGTGTGCTTTACATATACAGACAATTTTGCAAGGCCTTGTTAAAACGTGTATTTCTCACTAATACTGGAATTACAAATTTTTAACGATCACAAAACTTCCAATAATAATACTTATTTTTGTTTTTACATTTATTGTTATCGACTAGTCAACAACCAGGTGTTATTCCAGTTTATAACATGACGTGTAACCACAAAATTTAAAAAAAATAAAAAAAAAATGGACAGGTTTGCAAGATTAATCACTTATCGAAATCTCTTGAGAACTGAAAGAAGCTGTAAAATAGTACAAGGGGATGTTGAAACAATAAGGACTTATTCCTCCAAAAAAACCGACATGGTCGACAGGTTGGAAGGCCTGGAAAAAAAAATACAAACCGTAGTCGGTCATGCAACTACGAAAGCACTTCCACAAAAATGCAAGGAGCCCGACACCTCATTGCCAGATTGCAAAGTCAGTCGAGCCAAAGTCGATCCAGGTAGGAGGCATCCAGTGCGTCCCATCCCCACCGCCCTCCGTCTTCCTAAGTATAACCCCAATGATGTCTGCGTACGCCCTTATGTCAACCCTTGCCCGCCTCACCCGCTCAGGGAATGCTGTGCGTGCTACAGACCCATTCACCCGTGTAGGGGGCCGTGCAAGAAGCCCAAGTACAAAATTCCAGAAGACAACAAGATTATGCAGCTTGAAATGTGGATGATGAAGGCTCTCTTAGCTCTCACTACCATCTCTGGAGCGTACATTATCTATAGGCTTCAATGACCAATACCGAATTACTATTTTCATTATTTCTTATTAAACAATATCTTATGGAGAAAATATTTATTACATTTACAACATGCAATTAGTTGAATTATCGGTAGCGGATAGAGTAGTAATGTAAGGAGTTTTAACGTGTAGATAGTTTGATTATGTAACCAAGATGGTATGCATTGTTGGAAATCCATACGTAAATTTATTGTTGTGATATCTAATATAGTTAGAGTGAATTATACGCCTATTGATTACACTGTGATCCTTCGATCGTTTTCTTTTAGTTGCCGACGTAAGTTCGCAACGAGATAACACAGTGGTAAGCCATTTAAAAATTGAAAGACCATCAATCGATCCGTTTAGTAAAAATTAAACCTTCGATAAACCATTATTCGACAGCTTTGACAGAAAACAAGAAAAAATTCAAAACTATTCAGAACGTTTCGAAACTTTCCTTGCAACAAGTAATGTGGCTGATGAAACAAAAATACCACAACTTTTAGCTGTGTCTTTTGTTTCATTAAAATAACTTACCATCCCTTTTAGGATCTTGCAACTCCATCGACCAGCTAACAAATCAACTACTAAAAAAGCACTTCACCCAACAGTTGATTCCCTCATGTTTTTTAATACATACCACCAAGAAAATTAATCTGCCACACATTACGAGATAATAATTAATACGAGATAATAATTAAAAGTAATCAATTAAGGCTCAATTTTTTTTTTCTCGGCCCATTTGTCATATTTTAAGAACCCGCTGGCACATACCTCTTCAGCCTGGTACAATATAAAAATGGTTCGTTGCATTTGGTGTTCATAGCCATTGGAAATGGAAAGAATTCAATGGTATCGTGGAGCTTCATTTCCACAAGCACGATGAGATAATTGTTTCCTCAAAATTGGTCTTTACCTTCCGATGTGAATATTATCTGATTGAAATTTGTTTTAAACTGATAATGTGGTTTAATATTTATTGCATACTCTGGTTATAATATTGAGTTCTGTTGTCGATGAATTTATGGCAATACTTATCGTTACCTGAGAATCCATTTATAATTTGTTAGTCGAATGGAGAATTACCAATTCCCTGAAGCCCAGCGTCACATGTTCCCGCTCCAGTCCATTTGCCGCCTTCCTTTGATGTTAAACTTGTTTGTTAGCTTTAAGGCTATGTAAACTTCCAAGGACATTTTATACTCCCTTTTACGAGTCCTTCGTCTATTTTCTTAGGGTTCTAAAGAAAATTCCGAAATTACATTTTTATGAGCTAGAAGGTAATTGATTATTCAAATATGTGCCAATTTTCTTCGAAATAGTCTCTTGTACAACATTGATCGTATATACTGTATCCAATTAGGACTATTACAAAAATGATTAAAATTTAAATAGCTTGATCATTTTTTTTTTAAATTATGTTCTCTGAAGTTGCCTTTTAAATTTGATGCTTATGTCATTATAAAAGTACAATTAAAAAACATCTGCACCACTACAACCTAAAAAGAGTCAGGAGTGGCGTACTTTGTAAGGAAGTACTTTTACTGGAACAACGGTTGTGCAAGGAGGTGATTAGGTCAGAATCGCGCTCGACCGCCCAGATTTTTCTCCAATTATGGGTATAATTGGGCATTTTCTAAGGTGGATGGACCCCGGAGGGTTCCCGAACCTATAGGATTTACTCAAGGCTAGAATAAATAATTATCTGTCATAGCCTGATTTGAACCTGGGTCCTTGGAATGAGAAGCCAAGAGCCTTACCATTGAGCCATGTCTTATAAAAGTATAGATAAAGATGTATAAAAAAAAAAATTAATAAACGAATCAACTCGTTTGTAGAACACTTAATGACTTGTAAAAAATTGAATCTATGTTAGCTCAGGAGGATTTTAATTTTTTTTTTTAAAATGAATAAATCTAAACCTTCGAATTCCTCTCGTATCCAATCTTTACAATCCAAAATCCTTCGTAAAATCCTCAATGCTCCTTATTTTGTTACTAATAAAACCATCCATATAGACCTAAATGTTCCTTATGTAACCGATCTAGCCCGAACCCGATATTATTCTTTCCATAATAAACTCCCTAACCACCCAAACCCACTCGTTTCTAACCTTGCTTCCTCTTCCATTCCTGGCAATCCTCCGAGGTGCCTGAAAAGAAGATGGCCTCGGACCTTATATTGTAAACTGTTTTGAGTTCTACTACTGGGTAGTTTCTCTACATCCTGTATCATATCATTATGTCATTATGATCAAATTTACTGGTTGTATTTTTTTATACAGTTGTAAATATCAATAAATAAATAAAATAAAAAAAAAATGAATAAATAATGTTTTACAAACAAAACGGAGAATATATTTCGAGCTATTCAAAAATTTAAAAAAAATTCTAAATAAATAGAAAATAAATTAAAGGTTAACGTGAAAACCAAAATTACAACTACTTAACGTAATAGGCAATACAGAAGAAATTAGTGGTGGCGACGTATATGTAGGAGGTTGCAGGCACAGAGAGAAAAGTCATATGCGCTAATTAATTAATTAATGAGACATGAACATTGTAAGTTCAATTGAAAGAAAAAAATGCAAAACTGAAGTTCGAAGAATTCTCTCTGCCTAACGACAAACGGAGATATTTTTACAATCTAGACAACGTACGTCATCGCAATAGTTCATTTGTGTTGGATCTAAGCTATTTTGTTTCATTAAATTTAATTTTAGGTTAGTATTAAGTACCTATATATTAGAAACTCTTAGGTTTAAATAGATTAGGAAAGTATAGGGTCAATGTTGTGATATCATAACCCTCTTTGGTAATTAGATAGGAAGAAATTAAGTTCATATTACATTCAAAGAAACATATGTTTGTTATCTATTTGAGATTTTGATAATGAATCCAATCCTGTCCTATTTTCATATTTCATTGTATAGAGGATATTACATTAATTATTCAAATAAACTAACGGGAATTAATTTTGGCTATTGTAAATTATACCAAAAATTTGAATCAATTATATGACAGAATAAAAGTTATAGACAATGTGATGATCGTAAAATTTAAAATTGAAATTGTGAAACTCGTTCCCCGTTGCTTCTGAAGCACTATTTCCGACCTGGGCCAAAGAAGGAAGGAGAGACGAACTTGATAGAGAAAAAGTGAGAGCGAGGTACGTCCAAACATTGCCTACTCCTCCATGTTTCGAACTCAATCTGTTACCAGCTGCTAATTCAAATGCCCCTTTGCTATATTTTGTCATAGTACACCTTAGTTATATTGCTACTACTTTTCACCTTTTTATAACACTGAGTACGACTCGATGAGAGTGGAGAATTAATACAACTAGACAAAACATATGTTTGTTTTATACTTTCGATATTATTTATGCATATAATACTGTACATTATTTAAATTTTAAAAATATATATATTATTGATAATTCAATAGTCTATATTTTGACACCTTTTTGGTAGGCCGAGAATGAACTAAAAGGAAAGAAGTTGACTTGGACTAATGGTTAGAGCCAGTAATGTTTAAGTGAGGTGGATTAAGGCTTCAGGTTTCACAATTAAGATACCCTTCCGAGTCCAGATACAAAACAAGTCTATTAAGAATTAATTAAATAATATTTTTTTTATTTATTTATTGCTATTTACAACTGTATATTGAAATCCATATGCATACATCCAGTATTTATTTTTTAGTTTATAATGAAGTGATACAAGTGGGTAGAGACACTACCCATTGGTAGCACTCTAATGACATTTTTACATTAGTAGATCTAGTGGCCATCTTCTTTTCAGGCGCCTCAGAGGAGTTTCAACAAGGTCAGAAACTAATAGGTTTGGGTGGTTTAAGGAGCTTATAATGAAAGGAATGGTATCTGGTTCGGGCTAGATCAGTTACATATGGAACATTAAGGTCTTATGTATATTTTATTTGTGACAAAGTAAGGAGCATTGATGATTTTACGAAGGATTTTGGATTGTAAGGATTGAATACGAGAGGAATTCGAAGGTCTAATGGAGCCCCAAAGCTCAACTTCGCATGTCCGGATAGGCCTTATAATTGCCATGTACTCGGAGATCAGTCTTTTGTAATGAATCAGAAGTTTAGACTGTCTATCAAGTAATTGCTGTAATAGTCGAAATCGAAGTGCAGTTTCTTGTCTTTTCAGTCTTCTGTGAGGATCCCAGGTTAGTAGCTTGTCCACATGTAGTCCAAGGTAGCGGATCTGTTCTACAGGAGTAACAGCAACAATATTAAAAGATACTGTAGAGGAATCAGTAGGTTTATGAAGAAGGGTTATTTGATGGGATTAACAACCTACTTAAATTCGAAATTAATCCTTACTCGTATCAAAACAGTAACTTAATTATTATCCACAATAGCAATACTTTCCCAAACTATATATCCATATATGTGTAAAAATTAATATTATTGTTTTACGTGTTTCAATGGTTGTTATGGCAATTATCAAAAACTAAGACAATTTTGAAATCATTAAAATATCTATTTTCTGCTTCAGTTAATTATAAATTTCTTTCATGTTTTATATTCATTTGTTTTTTTTACTAATGAATGGTTAGTGATATAAAATAAATAAAATTAAAAAAGGAAGCTTATTTGAAAATTCTGGATTTAAACTCAATCAAACTCAAACATTATTTGTATTTAACACTTGAATCCACATTGGTATGACCATTTTAATCAAAATCGTTGAAACCTTTTCGAAGAAAATAGTCATTAAAAATGTAAAATTGATGATTTGAAGTTGCACTTATTTTAACAAAAAAGTTACCATACCATCGCTGATACATGTCTAACACAAATTCGTAATTTCAATAACTTACCTATTTTTATTTTCGAGCTAGGCTGTTCATATACATATATGTACATACACTTATATCCAGGAGAACGTAAAACAAGTATTGTTTTTAAAAAATTGGATTCGAAAACTTCCACTATTGCAATACTTAATATATATTTCAAATACAGCTAAGAGAAAGTGAAAATGTTCATTATTAAAAAATTATAAAACACAATTCTATATATGTATAAATGATGAATGGTGACGAACAATTAAGTTATAAATAAATATTTTTGTTTCTAAGACCATATTTATGTATTGATTTATATATGAATGAGCATCTCTGCTCATTAATATGTATGCATGGATTTCTGCCCGTAACTGCTACGATAAATAAAATATATATAAACTCTTTCTCTACACACGCTAACAGAGATAAGTTAAATATAAGATTACATAAAGCCTCCTTTATCCGTGAAATACTGTGATCCTGATAAAAGAAGATGGCAGTGTAGATTTTCCGGTTCGTTGGTCCCTGTTGTAATTTTTCCTTTTCCTCCTCCCTTTCTTTTTATTTTTATTAGCTCTTCGTGTCCCGGTGGAAGATCCTGTGTCCTTTGCCGTCTGGTACCAGCCTGATACAAACGTCTTCCTCTTCCGTGGCCGATTTCTGTGCTCAACGAAGCGTTTGAACGTTGAGGTAACTCCTCTATTTGTTTTTATTACTTAATCGAAATAAAATATACCATTTCAGATATAGTTTTGTCTATGAATCTACAAGCAAGTAATATAAATTAAAATTTTCTCTATTTATCGTTAGAATTGTTATAACTAAAATTTAGATTTTGATAACATTGATGATATGAAGTAGTTTATTTCAATGTTTCCACAAAGGACCAAGGTTAATAAAAACATCATTATATTACTATATTCATTGTATATTACATTCTCAATAAATTATGTCACACATTCTTCAGTGAGCAATATATAACATATTTTAGCCACCAGTTAATTTATTTTAACATTTATACTTCGAAAAACAACGTAAAGATCATAGAAGCAGATATAGAATGATAACCAAGGAGTTGGAGGATGAGAGCATGCCACCCTCCCTTTGGCTAACACGCAGAAGGACTATCAGGTCAATTCTATACTTACACCAGATCATCTTCGAAATTAAAATTTTATTTTTTACTAATACAAATTTCACTCAAAATTTTACTAAGCAGTATAAAGAATGATCGTAATTTGTATGGTATTGTCTTTATTTTCAACTATTTTTTAACTGTATTAACAAGAATTGAAGATCATACAGTCCAAATCACGTGATAAAATGTATCAGCAATAGTATTCTATAAATTAATTTTTATAATATCTACGAAACAGAGATTATTAGAATTAAACATTCACTATAGCCAAAGAACCGGAACATAAGTTATATTTTAAGATCAGTGTTATGAGATAATAAGGTAGTTAACGTTAAAGCATCTAAATGTGGCAGTTAACTGTGGTGCATCTGCAGATTGGGCTAGTTGTTAGTAATTAAGCCATTAAACTAATACAATAGCATTTTCTTGATGTTACATCTGTAACTGTTGTATGTATATAATGTAATATAATAATACTGCCACGGTGGCAAATATAAAATTTTTCATACTGGTAGTGACTGCAACAGCTCTCGCAATACTATCACCATCAACGGAGAATCTGGGTTATAATTTCAATAACTACATTTCATAAATTTTATCATTTTAATGACTACTGAATGCGTACCAATAATAATTTAGCTTTCTTCCATAATTGTGATTTTATTTTCTAATAAAAGTTAAAAGTAATCAAATATACTATTACCGCGATATGTTGATAGTAAAATAAAAGAATCACGTAAAAACAAAAGGTAGTTGTTCCTGTAGAAGGGCGTTGGTGACAAGGATTTATCAAAGACCACGCCCACTGCTCATTTTTTTCCAGCCAACTTTTTATTCTCTCTCTCTGCTCGCCTTTTTCTTTTGTCTAACCTGATATTATAAATTTGGTCCTCTGCAAAGCCAGTTTTCTAGTTTTTATGCTGATTGAAGACTTGATATGAAGACAGATATATATTACTAAACTTAATATATATATATTTGGATAATTATATGATAATTGGAATATTTTTAAAAAGTCAGCAATCATATTTAAATATGGTAAATCCTACATTTCAGAAATCCCTACATTAAATATTTAATTTTATATAACAGACATATAGGGTGTTTCAGATATATATGTTTCCATCTCTGAAAGGTCTAAGGTGCATTCGCATATAGTCTTACATACAGATAACATGAATGTTCTACACTCACTGAATAACACAAACATTCACGACCCATTGACTGAGGATATTAGACTAAAAATACTTCAACTACAGTATTTTAAAAAATCAGTGTAGGTAAAATGGGTGGAAGGACACTGGCGTAGAGGGTAACGAAAGAGCTGACTCGTTGGCCAAAGAGGAACCATGGCAGCCCTCTTACAGCAAGGCTCCCATCTCCCATATCAGAAATCTCATCACCAATGAGCTCGTTGCTAGCTGGAACACAATGTGGAATGCTTCGAATAAATCATCTAGCCTTCACAAATACATTCCATGAATAACATTATATAATTACAAACATATACACAGCACAGAATACACATTGACACAATTCCTTACAGAACATGGTAGCACAAAATATTACTTGAAACGATTTAATATTATGACGACTGACAAGTGTGACGAAGATGGACAAGTGCACAATTTAAAACATATACTTTATGAATATAAACTATATGATCGACAAGGAGTTCAGCTAATACAAGATGTAATTGGATGAATAATAAAAATGGAAATTGGCATGAACCAGAACACATACTTTTTATTAAATTTAAGACAAACTTGCTAAAATTCACAAAACAAATTGACTTTGACCAGCTGACTAATTATAGAAGGGCAATCTAAAACCTCTTGTTTGTGTTTGGAATATTTATTTTTATTTTTATTTTGTTTTTGTTATTATCCTTCTTTTTTTTTATTATTAATTAATTATGTGTTTTGTTTTTCGCTTTTGCTTTACTTTCATTTAAAATGTTATAATCAATGTAACAAACTATGTATACGCAAATATTTTGTACTGTAAAGATATAATATATGTAGTATGCCTTTCATGGCATGGAACATGTATAAAAGAAATAAACTCTTTATGGGGTTACCATTAAGAGAAAAATAAAAAACAATAAAAATATATATACATATATATAATCAGAATATTATTTCTGCTTGAATTCAACTAATTAGATAGAATTCATGCTTTTTCGTTATTCTGGCGAAAAATGATAGGGGCACCTTTTTGGTGATTTCGAACTCTTAGTGTACTTCAAATTGGGTCTCTTTACGAGGAATATATATACAGTTTTTTAAACATCAACATTTGTTCCAACAAGTTTATTATTAATGGGTCGTCATATTATCTAGCGAAATATGATCGATTTTAGGCATTTTTTTCCCAACAGCACAACTTATATTTTTTTACATTGAAAATGAGTCATATCTTGAGAAAATTTAGATTTCTCACTATTTCATGTATATATGTCTATTAGGGCTCAATTCGAATCTTATGGAAAATCACTGATTTTATTTAGCCTGGTATTTGCCAAAATAAATTAATATAAAGTTGATTTCTTCTTGTTTCAGAAATAAAAATGTGGGTTTTGGGAGAACTGTATCTACAAAATATTTAACTTGAAAGGTTCAATTGTGGCTTTATTTGAAATTCGCTAAATAAAATTTTCCTATGAATAGAAGTTTTCATGCTCTTTGCGTAAATAAATTCATAAAATTATTTTTTCTGTTTATAAAAAAAAAATTGGTTAAGGAAAATTGTGTCTATTGAATATGAAGAACTCCATTAGGGGTCAAATTGAATATCATTAAATGCACTTTTAGGTAGTTTATTATGCAATTTCAGCTAACTATAAAACATTAGAAGTTACTTGCATTAAACCTGAAAATGCATAACGGCCATATTTGAGCTATTGACCCTCAAGTGCTGGAAATTTTTTTTTCATATTTTTTGACTTTCATATTATAATAGAGTTCATAGACAGAAATTAATTTACGCCAAATTCCAGGTACAGCCAAATCTTAAGCTACTTTAACTTTAGGTTTTATCTAAAATTTTATAATTGTTTTTTATTTGTATCCCACTTTCAACAAACCTTAAAAGTTACCTCAAGGTAAAGTAAACTTGAAGTTTACTTTACCTTAAAACAGAAGATTTTCTTCTTAGAACTAGACTTCTTTGACATTGCGACGTAATTGAACTTCGTGGAGTGGATATCTTCCATTATCTGTATGCGCCCTGTGCAAATAATTCTTTCCTGCTTTATGAAGGTTTCCACTTTTATGAAGCCCATATTTCCCCTAGCTCATCCCCTATCTTCTATACCCCTCCGTAAATTTTCCAGGGAATTTTCTTCTCCTACTCGGAGATTGTGGCCATATTCGCCAGAAAGGATTTAGTTTTCTGTACGGAAGGTTACAGGGTCCACAAACCTTTATTTATCATTCCCTAGGAACCTAAATCAACAAAATATTTTGTTTAAAATAAGACTAAGTAATTGATTAATAAAATTAATTTAATCAGTAGGCACTTTGAACCATTTACAATACTTGCAGTATTCAAATGTTCAGCAATTTTGTTGTTAATTTAATTTCCTATATATTTATAAATCTACATTTTTTATTTTTTAAATTAACTAATTTCATATCTACTCATCATTTAGTTATTACAAATAATGGGCTAAAGTATCATAGATTTGTGAGGAAAATGGTTATTAATTTGCAACAAAGATGCAATCAGAAAAAAAATTGTGTAATGATACAATATTATAACAGACATGTTTATAATATCTACACTGATTTTATTATTTTTCCTCTACGTTGAAGTATTTATTTTTTTCTTGAGGAAACAGAAACTTTATGTAGAAATCTGCGGCGAAAACATGAAGTTGAAAATTTTCCACTTGCTGTGGAGAGAAAGTGAATTTATTTGGAGATTATTCTACAATCTGAAACTTTTACTACTCCTGCGAACTTTAATGGTTATAAAGTAAACATTCACAAGATATTATGGCAATTTAAATTCATTCAGATATGTTTAAATAATCACAACATAGTCTTTATATCTCAAATTTAAATTGGCCAAGAAGCCAAAGGGTTGACTCACGATTACAGTGTAACATAAAACAATTTTCAACCTAGGTGGATTCGAATCTGGCTCCATTGTTGTTAATAATTAATAAAATATTTTAAACTTTTAAAATTCTTATTTCTGAGAATTTTTTGATAATAAATAGATATTTTATATTATTTGAAATGTATTGGATTTATAACTCTGAATATAAAAGTATTTATTTATACCTTTTTTAATATATTTTAATGTTTTAAATTATATATTTTCAAACTTAAAATTATTAAAATTTAATTACATCTCAACTTAATATCTATTTATTTACGCATTTAATAATTCATTACATCTAAATTATCTATGAAATATTAAGACTAAATTATATGTTGAAATTAAATTACAACTGTAGTAAATATTGAAAATAAATTACAACTAAAGTTCTATAGGGAAATTCAATTACAATTACTATACAAAAAATTTAAGATATTGAATTATATAAAATTATTAACAAATGTATTACAACAGCTATATACAAAAGTTACAGAAAATTACGATGTGGTGTTAAAGAAAAAATAAAACTAGCACTATTGCTAACGATGTGCCCTTCCATGTAGAAAACACTTTAAATATAAGGCAGCATTACATTCGCTACATATCATTCCACATCTTTTTTGGGTCTAATTTTTTTAGACCCATCGGCCTACATTGGCATTTGTAACACCTTTTAGGTAAGTGTTCCCCGATATTCCTCAGTGTAAATGAATATGGAAGAGGGTTAGAATAGAGGGACCAGATTTTTTCCTTTTTAATTCTCAATTGAAAATTTAAAATCACCCAGTAGGAAAAAAACTCACGTTGGATTTAAATAATTCGAATTAATAACAAAATATTGAAATTAAAAAAATTTAGCACGACTCACACATGTAATTTTCTTCAAACTGGTACAGGTGGCTCCAATTTTTCTATATCTACAATCTCGGTCGTATTGTTTTAGCCTTTCTGCTATTTATTATTCTACAATGACACTATTTGAAAAAATATTAATTTAAGGATTTCGCTTTGATAAATGTGCACTAGTGACGGATTAAGATGCCCAACATGGCAAGAGCTGTGGCTAAACCAACAGTGCGTTATACAATGTACCTGTCAGATCTCAACACTAAATAATCCACGAGCTAGTTGTCTTGTTGGACGCTAATGGGAGAGTGTGAGTAACTATCTGAGTTTATCCAATATCAGGTATAGAGAGTGGCTTCCCTCCAACTTAGCTCATCAAGCATTTAAATGGTTTCGTGTATCGAATAACTTAAATTGTACATACTAGCAATTTCAGAACACAATAATCTGTCATGGTAAATAATTAGAAACAAACAAAATTTAAGCTATTTTAGAAGAAGTCATTTTTAAAATCCAAAATTTAAGTCCTGTCAAACAATAGTTTGACTAAATATCAACGAGGATAAGATCTAGCTGATAGACAATACCATTTATAGGAGAAATTATATAAAAATCTGTAAAATCAATTTTATTAAGTGGCTCTTGGTCAATTCTATAAAAACAATTGCTGACATATATTCAGTTACCTTAAATATATAATTTCAGTACCTTAAAATTTTTGGTTTTTGAAATAGATTATTAAAATACACCATTTTGCGATACTAGGTTATTTTGGCTCAGGGATCAGGGTGTATTTCCGTCAAAAACTCGAATTCAATTTTTTTTTACGGCCGCCATACCTCCCATTTCTACATATTCCATATCTAGGCAAGTGAAAGTATAATTGGTGTTGGTTCAAATTGACACAAAATCCATTTGATGAGTTTCATCCACAATATTTAAAGAATTATACAATGAGCTTCAATAAAATATTTTTTGAAAAAATTTCTGTCATCCCATTTTTTGTTTCTGACTTCTTCTGTTTCTTTTTCCCCCCTTTTGTATGTTAGATTTTTCCCGCTCATTTTTTTCTTTATTTAGAATTTTTTTAGAATAGGGAAATTCCTTTTCACTATCGAATGTAGACGGTAAAATTTGCTTATCATATCTTTCCCTCTTTTTTAGGATACAGGATGAGCCGTTTTCCTAACATAGAAAATATATTTTCTTAGTCGTAACCGGAAGTATTGGATAGTATATAACATAATTTATATTTGATCATTTCTATTCTTCAACTCCAAAATTTCCTCCGAAACCGTAAAAAATACATTTTTTCATGAGTAAATGATGGTATAAAATGGGATTTCGTGAAATTCTTATTGAGTCATCTTGGTAACAAACTTCAAATTCGAACTCAAATTTCACAACAATCGAAATACTTGGGAACAGAATTGGTCTTTACAATATATTGCTGAGTAAAAATGTATCATTGCGGACGAAACGGAAAGCAGAAACTCTGAAATGCATTACATTAGTTTTTAAATAACACTGTAAGTTAGTAAGTAATTATCATAGAGGCCTTAATTTAATTGAAGTTGGCTAAACCTTTATCAGCTTTCTCTAAACTTTAATTCAGGGAAAATTTAATTTGAAATGATGTAGATTACGATTAACTTAAATTAGTGACAAAGTATCTAATTTAAAGTTTACTATACTAAAGTAAATTATCAAGTATTATTACAAATATAATTATTACGGAATTAAGGATATGGCACTAATTATACTCAAAGTATTAGTAGCTTCAGAAGGAAAACTAGAATTATCTGAAAGCATTTTGATAAGAACACCTATTTCTGAAATGATCATCCTATCGTATTTTTTTTTTCACTAAATTCGAAGCAACCATATATCGTCATATAGCAAGTGACATTGTCACATGAAGCTTAGAGCTCAGGGTTTCTGGTAGACTTTAATAATTACTTCCCATGACATATTATAAACTTTATATGAATTATGGACTTGGACGAATCAACTCTAAATAAATTTGCTGAGGACGTCAACTCCCGACAAACTTCGCCCCATGACATTTGTATATTACTCAGTCAAAGTATATGATTAATGCATCAAGGGTGTTTACGAATATATTAATTACTCTGAAAGCGTAGTTTTAAGTGGTCATCTCAAGTTTTATTTATTATCTATCCTTAAGTATAATTAGAGTTCGTAGTGACCGAACGTGTTAGATAAAGATTCGCTTCAGGATTCTCAATTCTGGTTAACAGCGGATTTAGCATGAAAAATTCAAATAACACAAATTTTTATATGAAATTAAAACGTATTTGCATCCAAATTAGAGTAGTTAGCGAAATGGTACCCAAAAGAACAGTGGTAATTATTTAGAATAAGAGAGACTATCGTTGAATAAGTGCAAACTGTATGTAAAAGCTTTCTAAACTAATTTTATATTTTTAATTAAAACAAAGAGATTGCAATTAGAACAGAAAAATCAAAAGTCATAGACTTCTAATCTTTATCGCTACAATCCATGAAGAGTTAATTATGCAGTACTTTGTAAGGAAGTACAGGTACAGGAATCGACAGGATACCAAGTCATTCTAACCATAGTGAGGGTCAAGTTTTCATTTAGTGGAACCACCACAGAAATAAAAGTTGACACCCATGCCGATTCGAACCGGCTCTGCTGCAGTCACGAGCCAGTAAAAGTATACGCTTTAACTCGCACGGCTACGAATGGCTCCTAGGAAGATGATTTGGTCAGAATCATGCTCTATTGCCAGATTTTTCTCAATTATGAGTACCCACTTTATTATGAGGCTTAGGTGAACCCCGGAGGGCTCCTGAACCCACCGGGCTGACTCACGGCTACAGTAACAGATTAAATAATCATCTGTCACTGCCGGATTCTATCTTGGATTTTCAGAGTTACTACCATCGTGCCCTACCACCGAGCTACGCTACTACCTCACTTACTTCTAAAATTTATAGTTCTTATACAGCTCTTTAAACCAATTTATTGCTATAATATAATTTGATGATTTTATTTATGCAATATTGGTGGTTAACTCAAGTTTCGATTCTTCAGAATAAAAAGATGGTTGATTTATCAAAGCTATTTGATGCTTGTGCAAATATCAAGCAACCACGCGAGAGTCAATAACTGCTAACGAGTTGCTACTTAAATGTAATTTATTCTTTATGTTCTATTATTCAAATCTCCTATGAAATAAAATAGAAAAATAGTGTGTATGAATTGAATCTGGTTATAATCAATTCTACACTTCTATATTAAATCTGAATTCGTTTTTCCTCAAGTAATGTTTTTTCCGGTCAGATTCATCAACTATTTTGAAAAATATATATTGAGTTTTGAAAAATATATAAATTATTTTGTAAAACAAAAGGAAAAATAATCAAAGCCTCAATCTTTATACAAATCTCTGAGAGAATTTTTTAAATACAAATACATTTCCGAAAATTGCTAATGCTAACAACAAAAGAATTAAAGATATACTGAAAAGATGATTTCTACTTGTTTGAAGGTTCATTTATTCCACTCTTATTCCTTTCACACAACCTGGTCGAAGAAGTAAAATATTCTATTTAAAATTAAAATTTTTGTTCTTTTGTTAAAAAAAATATTGTTCGTATTTGATTATGATTATATTTTAAAGATCATAAACATACGAGTAATGAAAAACCATAATTCAATATTAAGTGATTTTCTAAAATTGTTTAAGACCTCATTGTCATGGTATCTTTTTGGCCAGGATAATGAATAAAAAAATTTCAAACTTAAATATTAGATTAATTATTTTTTCGTGTAAAAGTTTTGCTTGATAGTGGTTTTTGCTAAGAGTTAATAATTTAAGGATACTTTGAAAAATTTAGAAAATGTGTTTTAGTTGTGAAAAAGGAACCTGAAAATAACTGGTTATTTGACAACACTTATTTTCTTTGTTAGTTTATTCTAATTATATTTACAGCTGTTACATTATATTAACACAATAATTATTAAAAATAGACATTCGCAATATAAATTCTTTGTACAAAATAACAAAATTTAAATTAAACCAAACTTTTTAATCTAGATGCTCACGGACCCATTGTAGCATATCATGCATAGCTGTATGCAGTTTAGCTATCGGCTATGCACCGCTGGAATTTAATAGCTGGAAACAAGCAATAATGTCACAGAATATAGGGCCGTTCTTCGCCTCTATCTCGGTTATTGGTGGTGTTATGGTTATCATTTTCTTTATAAATATCTATTTAAGTTTTAAAAAATGTAAATATTAATATATTTAATTGATTTATATTAATTGATATATTAATATAATAAAATAAATATTATTTTTGATGTACTGAAGTATTTTGAGTCCCTTTTACAAATCTATCATTTTCATGTATTTTCTAATTAATTATTAATGGTTTGTTTATTATAGTTATTGCACGCTTTATATCATCCTGTAACATGTTTTAAACCTATTATTTATCCTATTCACGTTATACAGAATATTGGATAGAGACATTTGATATTGCAGAAAATTGCAGGTTTTGCCCAATTTTTTGGGCTTAATTGCACAATCCAGTTTTTTCTCACACGTTTTGCACATTTCGGGTTTTACTATCAAGTCTCTAATCGCAAAAAAAAAAAAAATTAAAATCTGGGTTCACGTCACTGTGTAAGGAAGTACTGTTACTAGAGCTATGGTTGTTCAAGGAGGTGATTTAGTCAGAATCACAATCAACCTCCAGATTTTTATTCAATTAAGGGTACCCAATTTATGAGGCTGGGTGGACCCACAGGGTTGACTCACGGTGTTACAGAAAACCATTTTCTGCCTAGCCGGATTCGAACCCGAGTCCTTGAGTTAGTGGCATCGTGCCACCGCGCTCCGCAATTGAAACTATTCTTCTTGTTACTTATATTGATATATTTTATGTATTGATGTCAACAATAAAAAACACAAATGTTTACAACCAAAATCTGGTGCGATGGTCATCCGGACCATCTTTCTTCATGAATTACACTCTGTCAACTAATAATCATTCAATATAGCCGATTATACATTACTTTAAAAAGCTGGAAAACTTAATTTTGATTGTTCTTTTTATGATATCAATTCATGGATTGTACAGCTACAACTTTCTTATTAGCAAATTTATATTTGTAAAACTCTTTCAGGATTCAACTCTGATAGAATACCTGCAAAGTGTTGTGAAATGTTAGTTAGTAATGAGTAGTTTTTCTGCAATTTTGTAGGTATTCATAATTGCAGCAGCCTTCTGGCTGCGCAACTGGTCCTGAGCCAGTGGAGGCTGAGTAAGTGTGTTAATAGATATTCATACTAGAATAGAGACAATGAAATCCTAGTCAAAATAAATATATATCATTCTAAATTGTTACAACATAGTCTGGTGAGTAATACATACAATACTAAATTATTATCAACTTCATATAAACTCCGTAAATCTAGTTTATTACATAAATTTTGATTTATAAATATTATTTAAGATTAATAATTATAATAAAATTTGGGAAAAGTCAAATTATTTATAATATTTTTACATCTTTACTTTACTTCATATTGTAATATATCATCATCTGTTATCAGGGATCCCTCAAATTATAAAAAAAAGTATTATTGTCAAATATTCGTTTTCTTGTAATAGTTATCATAATTCTACCAATTAATAGAATGTATTTTTTAGTGATACTGTCTTAACAAAGTCTTTGAATTGAAATAATATAATTATTCAAATATCCTCAGCTTATATTTAAATTGTGAAGAATGTTACACATGTTTTTATTTTTGTTTCAGAATCTCAAAAATCAAATCATGACAACAAATCTCTGGGTAGAACAGGTAAGCTCTAGATTTAATTATGTTTTTAAGGAATAAAGAAATAGATAGGATTGTTAATGTCATGATTGTAAAATATGTTTATATAAGACATTGAAAATCATGATAAAAAAAAATACTATATAATTAGCTTTAACTCATATATATTGATATATCAAAACAGACGTGTGTGGATGTATTTTTTACTTTGCCACAGTTTCCTATTTGCCACAATTTCCTATGCAGGTGTAGTGGATTTGGGTGATACGGTTGCTGAAAGAAAGGGAATGTTTATATTTCGACTACTAAATTACTATTTTCAAAAATAATGGCTTTCTTTAGACGTCATAAATTTTTTTCTGCTTAAGAATCCAACAATTCCCTCCTTCTGTTAACTTACACCTTCAGGAGAAATTCAAATGTGGTAAAAGTGATAGTTATTTTAATGTGATAATTAAATTTGAATTGTAGATGTAGTTTATAAGTTAGATACAAAAAGGAAGTAAGTCCCATCACCTCGTTATTGATTAGTAAGTATCTAGAATCAACAAAAATTATGAAAAGATGTTATAAAGGACTTCTTATAATGCAGTAGTAAGATCTTTTCCCCAAATTTAATCATCAAAAGTAGATAAGAGACTATGAAAAAACCTTAATGAAGTTATTTCGTATTTTAAATGTTTTTAATCTTTAACAAAATACAAATTACCAAGAAATAAGGAGTATAATGGAGGGGGTGAGGAAAAGTGAAGCCAAAAGACAGCTCCTCGATACGACCTAATAACATCCCACATCCTTAAACTTCTTCCTCAAAAAGCCATCCTATTCCACATCTACATATATAACGCCGTTCTCCGTTCCACATATTTTCCTGAATCATAGAAACTATCTATAATAAAAATGATACCCAACCCCAAAAGCCCCCAGAACACCCATCCTCTTACCGTTCCATCTGTATTACCGATCATGGGGAAAATCCTCCAATAACTTATTTTGAAAAGCCTATACCTCATCCTAGATTCCAATCATATAATCCCAGATCACCAGTTTGGATTACGAACATCCCACTCCACTATCCACTAATGTCATCGTGTGGTGGACGTTGTCTCGTCTTCTTTGGAGCGCGGAATGTATTCCGCGGGAGTCTTTTTCGGTATAGAGCAGGCTTTTGATCGAGTCTGGCACCCAGGACTTCTTTACAAATTCCGTAAATTTTTACCTCCTATATACTTCTCATCATCCATTCCTTTCTTACTGATAGATTATTCCAAGTAAACCATAATGGTTCCTATTCATCCCTCTATTTTCAATCCGCTGGTGTTCCTCAAGGTAGTATCCTCGGTTCCATCCTCTACACCGTCTATACAGCTGACATCCCAACAACTCTTAGCACTATCCTTACAACGTACGCTTATGAGACATATGTGATCACAGTTAATAATAACCCTTTGATCCCAAACTCTCCAGACCTGTGTCACAACCCTCGAAGAATGGTGCCGAAATTGGAGGATAAAAATAAATCCCATCAAATCTCCTTTACTCTTCGTCGTAAATCTACCGACTGCCCTACAATATACTTAATAATTTGGCTCTAACCTATGTAGAACAGATTAGTTACTTTGGACTACACCTTGACAAACGACTAACCTGGAATCCTCACACAAGACTGAAAAGACAGGAAACTACACGCAGATTCCGACTATTACAGCACTCCGACAAACGGTCTAAACTTCCAACTCGGTGCAAAGACTGATCTACATGACAATAATAAGGCACATCTGGACATACGGAGTTGAGCTTTGGGGCTCAACTAAACCTTCGAATTTCTCTCGTATCCAATCCTTACAATCCCAAATCCTTCGTAAAATCCTCAATGCTTCTTACTTTGTTACAAATAAAACCATCCATAAAGACCTAAATGTTCCTTATGTAACCGATCTAGCCCGAACTCGATATCACTCCATTCATTAGGGAGTTTACTCCCTAACAACCCAAACCCACTTGTTTCTAACCTTGCTTCCTATTCCATTCCTGGCAATCCTCCGTGGTGCCTGAAAAGAAGATGGCCACGAGACCAGCTAATGTAAAATGTTTTTAGAGTTCCACCAATGGGTAGTTTCTCAACATGCTGTATCATATCATTATGATATTACTTCAAATTTGCTTGTTGTATTTTATATACAGTTGCAAATGTCATTAAATAAATTAAAATATTTTTCTCAATTATTAAAATAGCTATCCAGATGAAGGCTTTGTCTGTCTAGTCAAATTACTAGGTGGTCATTTTATCTTCTCATAAATGTCGGATAATACTCTTTTAACCAGATGCACTTGGTCATTTACACATGAAGTGTATAGAGGCAGGTACGATCATACTTAACGCGGAAGAAACCGCGTGGCACACGTAAATGTTACTGTTCAAAAGACAAATCACCCTTACTAAATTATTAAGAAATATAGAACCAAAAGCAGAATAACCAGACCATTAGGATCTTGAAGGACATTCTTAAATCGGCCTCACATCCCTAATTTCCTGTTTATGTCTTACGTCATTTTTAATCAGATCCTGCGACCATATTCTTTTCTCAGTATAATTTATATTTCTAGAATATGTTCATCATAGTCTTTGTAACTACAAGATCATCCTCATCCCATGACACCATATTTTTATTATTCCAATCGTGAAAAATTTCAAATCCCAGTTTTCCATGGAAGTAGCATGGTTTCCTGAGTCCATATAACAAATTCTCGTAAACTGAACTGTTCAGCTCCAAAACGAAAAACGGCACAATATTGAAATTATTTCGTTCCTGATATGTCCGGGACGTTAAAGTTATTTCGTTGAAACCGGCATCATTGAATGTATACTTTTTTTTTTTCAATTATTACGAAAACGTTAATGTCGTTTTCGATTATGGTTAAACTCTTTACATAAATTTATGATAAAATGGGCTTTAATATCTTCTATATGTTGTCATAATTAAAATAGTCTTTTTTAATAGAATTTAAATAACAAAATTTTGAAAACATTTTTCTCTTAACTATTATTTGTTTATTTGAAATAAATAACCACCTCTATTGTTACCCATAACAAAGCATAGATAAAAAAAGGATATGAAAGAAATTGATTTCAAATAAAGGAAAAATAAAAGCTTTAGTGTTTCTTAGGTTTGATTTTACTTTCAATTATCACAATATTTTTTATTTATAAATTGAAATTCACAACTGTATTTTCAAAAAATACATCTAATAAATGTGATACTATATTAGAATGGTATGATACAGACATGTAGATAGCCTACCTATTGGTAGCTCTGTGATAGATAACATTTCTACATTGTAAGGTCTCGAGACCATCTTCTTTTCAGGCACCTCGGAGGATTGTCAGGAATGGAAAAGGATGCCAGGCAAGAAGCTAGTGAATTAGGGTGGTGATTAGGAACCATATAATTACTGATATTTGGTCTCGGGTAGATTGGTTACATATGAAACATTAAGGTTGTTATGAATTTATTTGTAATTAACTAAGGAGTATTGAGGATTTTATTGTAAGGATTGGATACGAGAGGCATTCGAAGGCTTAGCTCGAAAGCTCAACTCCATATGTCCAGATAAGCCTTACCTAAATATTAAGTAGATAGTAAGTCGAAGTATGACCACTCTGAATAAGACAGAAGCTGCCGTTGTGAAACAAGCAAGGATTTCTTTCATCTCAACGTAGTATGGTAGTAAAAGTAGGCACATCAATGTAAGTAAGTAATCCTACTTAATACTTACCAATACTTAATAATCCCTTTAGAGTATTCTCTAAGCTTGTT
This sequence comes from Halyomorpha halys, assembly GCF_000696795.3. NCBI lineage: Eukaryota > Metazoa > Arthropoda > Insecta > Hemiptera > Pentatomidae > Halyomorpha > Halyomorpha halys. Next base: position 359,214 of record NW_027113754.1, on the reverse strand, counting down.
TAATCCCATTCAACTTCTTTAATAAAAAACTCAGTTCAGTTCTTTGTTGTAAAGAAAATACACGACGGTGTCCTACGAAATTCTTGTAATTTTAAGGCATTTATAGAAAAAAGAATTCACAGCCGCTGAAGCAGCTAGTGAAATTATTAAATGAGAAGGGGAAGGTGTCCTAAATATGTGAGGAAGGTTCCTGTCCGTTGGAAAGGAAGAAGGGCTCCGGGGGACCATTAATGGATGTTGATGAGGTTCTGCTGGAAGCTGTTGAGTCATATCTGTCCACAAATACTCAAGAACTTGTCATGGAGTGAGGTATGTCGAAAGATACAGTTAGTCACATCTACTCTCCAAGGGGAAGGTGAAACAACATAAGAGCAGTAGACTGGTCCCTCACGAACTTAATCCTCAGCAATCAGTGATCACTTCCTGTCGAACCAAAGGAAAGTTTAAAGAACTTCATGGGTTCGAACTCCTGCCTCATCCACCATATAGTCCAGACCTTGCACCATCGGATTACTACTCGTTTCGATCCATGGCCCATTTCCTTCAAGCGGAAAAAATTGATAATTTTCTTTGACAGTCATCCTAACGAATGGTACCAGCGTGGGATCGATAAATTGGCTAGCAGATGGCTAATGACGGTAGTTAACTTTGAGTGTTAATTGTATTTTATATCAAAGGAATAATAATAAAAATATTTGGTAGAAAAACGGTAATTTTTTTTTTCTTTTTTGTATACACCCCATTAAAGTTAATGGTTATTTCATCTTCATCTGTATGTTTATTTCATCAAGTACTCTGATTACAATATATAATCAATAAGCTAAAAGCGGAGAACCACATTACTAGATGAAACGCAATAATTTACCATGGAAATGCAAGAGACTGCTCCAATTCGGAGTGAAACCAGAGTACTGCCTATTATCTGATGAAATATACATGAATAAATCCAAACAACATGGAGCATAATCTCGCACCCGATTATTAATCTGTTAGGTTTCAATCTGCATTTTCTCCCAACACATTTCAGCTTATCATACCGTCTGTTCGAATTCATCAAACAATATTTACTGTTACTTTTTTCTTCTTTTACTTTACGTTATTCTTAGATTAATTTTATGTAAGTAGTTGTAATCAGCCTGAATTTGAGTAAACTATAAAATTGCTATATTATTATTGATGCAATCACAATATAAATATCTATTATTGACTTCGGCAGCAATAGACAAAAAAACAGATTTTAATTAATTGAACAAATAAATTATAAGGTGTCTTGATAATGGTTTGAGCCGAAACGTTGGAGAAAAACTAAACTAAGTTGAGAGCAAAGAATCAAAGAATATTTGAGTTCTGATTGAAGTTAACCACCCTCAGAAATTTTGAATTCTTCAGCATTGCACTAATCCTAACAGCATATAAAAGTGAATACATTTAGTTTTTTCAACCATTATAAAATTTAATGGACAATCTGATTGGACTAATTATGTTGCAAAGTACACTGCAAAATAATCGAAAAAAAGTGCACATGAACCATTTCTTGTATCTTTATATGTTACTGAACACTTTCATTGCGAAATAAAATAAAATATACTATGTACAATGGCCTTTTGCAAGATTCACGCTCTGGATAGAACAAATTGAAAGTGGTTAATCAATTAAAAATAAGATTCTTTTTTAATATTCCAAAAAAACGAGACTACTTTAACGAATCTTTTAATAAAATAAATACGAAACGCTCAAATTATAATTATCTGAAACTTACTCTATTAGTCGAGAAACAGCTTCTTTTATTTTTTTTATTTTAACGAACCTCTAGTATGTATAAAAGGTATTGTAATTGCTAAAAATTGGTGATGTGCAGTTTTCAAAGATTTTTAATTATGATTTAATTTTATAACAAACAAAGCAAAAATAAAAAAAAAATCTGGTGCATATTGCGTACGACAGAACTTTCACTTTCAGTAACCACTCTCTATATACCTCTCCAAGTTTTGTTTGGAAGGCGAATCTCTTGTTGAAGTCATCGCAATTTTATATACATCTAATCTGTATTAATACAACCCACGAGGGGTCTGGAGGTGCATTAGTTCGTAAAGATGTACAATGGTCGTGTAATGAATGAGTTGATTGGGTTAGAATCACGCTTGACCGCCAGATTTTCCACAATGAAGGGTAACAAAATCATAATGATCAAAAGCATTTTTATATGAACATCATATCCAAACTTATGTAAGCCAAATTATCCATAATGCGAAGAACAAACACATTTTTTGAAAATCATTCTTTAGTATAGTCCATGAGAAATTTAGTAAAATATGATAATCTATGCCTCGACGGTGGACAGTTACACTATTAACGCCAATATGTCCGTGGCTATTTGAGTTCTCAATCAGTCTCCTTTACTTTTAAATTACTAGGGTAAAAGTAGTGGCTGTAAAAATCAGTTAGCATTTTATAGTACATTTCTTGAAAGTAAATCACCAATCATTTTGATTTACCAGTGCAGTTATCCCTGATCACCATAGATAAAAATTTCATGACATAATGACTACAATAACTAAAACTAAACATTTATGGCCTGTTGGGTTGAAATTTGTTTCATCAAGAGCTAGCGTTATAAATTTCTACCTTCGTGTTCAGGCTAAAATTAGTTGATATAAAAAAATAATAAAAAATACAGACAAGTAACGGAAGTGATAGAGAAATAGATCATTGAAGAGATTGGCAAATACATAATTTGCTAATGAAATTCCTACGAGTGACTCCCAATAAGATAGTTTTATAATTATGATTTAATACCCTGTGTGACTCGATGACGTTCGCTTGAACTATTAAAAGTGTATAGTAATCATTTTTTTGCAATTAAAAGAAAACTAGCAAGATTGGTTTTGATGTATAAGCTATTATTTATTTAACATTTTGATGCCCTAAACCGCAAAATCAGGCCAGAGACTCTATTTTAGGGTTATTCATTCAGGTTTAGCTAACCTGCTAAATGTACTAAATTGATATTTGCTAAGATAAGGTTATTTATTTTGAGACCGCGCAACCAAAGGTAGGGATAAAGTATTACATAGTTGTTTAATTTAGGTATTCCCCGGAGTAAAATTGGGGGATATTACCCAAATTAATTATTATATTGGTAAGCTGGTTTAAATTAAGGAATTACTGATAGTTTGCTGGTAATGAGTGGACTGTATTTATAATATATTGATGTAATGGTTTTAAAATTAAATAACCTCTATTCTCATTAAAGTTTTCTGACACAATTTGCTGTAGAGTTTGAGTAAAGTGATTACAATGTATGTTAGTTGGTTAGTTGTAAATATGGTTTTATTACATTGATTGATAAAGGTATTACAGTTTACTTGTTGGATTATATGGAGCTTGAAGGTTGGTTCTGATGTGCATGTGATTATGGAAGTAGCGTTCTCTCTTCTCCTCCTGCCGCCGCCGCCTCTCTCGCCTTCGTCTAAGGTTTACTCCCTCATCATTATGAGAAGAGACCTTATTAAAGAGTTCTGTCCTCTTCTTCTCCGGTACAGGTCACGATGGCTTCTTTACTGCTACTCACTCCTTTGTTCTTGGGGACCAAGATGGCTGCTCAGGCTTCCTACCGCATATCTTTGCCACTAGATGGCATTATGTTTTTCTATTCAGAACTGAGGGGGCGCCTTACTTAAACAATAGCATTCATTGAGTAAATAAAAAAAAATTATTCCGGTTCCGAGCCTGTCGTCCATAGTTGACTTTGTGTTCGAAAATAATCGAGAACCGTCAGTCTGACTTTTGTGAAATATTTAAGGATTGTGCGAATTTTATCTACTTTATCCAGGCACAAAATTATTTTTCTCAACACGCGAGTTTCAAATATGTCTTCTCCTATACATTTAATTCTTAAACGATTATTTTCTTAATACGTATTATATTTTCATAAAACGATACGGTTCTTAATATTCAAATAAAATTTATATAAAACGTTTAGAGATAGGTAATTACAAACCTACTTATTCAGCTAAAATGATTTAGGGTTCGTGTGCTTGATCGTTCCATTTCACAAAATAAAAATTGACAAGATGGTCCTGCTATGAAATGGAAAACGAATGTTGCAAACATTTAAAATGCAAATTTCATAATAATACTGTCCATGAATTTTATGGATTTTCACTCAGTCGAAGAAGTAGCGTGAAAACCCTTTCTAATGTCATTTAAATATTTCCTAATTTGGTCGATAAATTTTCCACTACTTCTAATTAATTCTATTTAGCCGTGGCTATTAATTCCCCCCTTTTACTTGTTTCCTTGTGCTGTTCCATTCTGTTGATATGTGTTTTATTGTCTGCATGTTTTACATAAAAGGTTGTATATGATATTATTTAAATTACAAGGTATTACTAACTCTAAGGAACTGGTTTCGAATCCGATTATACCTGATAATTCTTTATTCTGTTATTGTACCGTGATTCTACCAATCACTCAATTATTCAATCCACAGATTCAAGAGCCATCCGGGGCCCACGCTGCCTCATAAATTCTGACCAATTCACCTCCTTGCACAACCGTTGGTCTAGCAGCAGTACCTCCTTACAAAGTATTGAGGCCCTTACTCTTAATAGGTTGTAGTGGTACATATTTATTTATTTATTATTCAAATACGTGCATCAAATGCGACATGGCTTACGTCTAGTGCCCAGACAAAAACTCGTGTTGAACAGTGTAATCAAACGTGATTATATGCCATTATACCACAGGTTCCTCTTCAATTATATAAAAATATTGAATTTAATTGATCAGAAGCATGAATAATCTTTAAACACTGATAAAATTTCAACGATATAAAAATTCCAAATAAAATTATCTTTTAATTATAATCTTAAAATTTTTTCTTGAGACTGGTAATTTTTTATAAATAATTCAAAACACTATCCAATTATAGTCTCAAAACTTTTATTTCTTTTACACGTCCAACGTTTCGGCCAATTCGGCCATCTTCAGGGACAATCTACTACAAAAAGTTTCTATTATATGTATGATCCTACAAACAATTTAAATACTTAATATTATTATTTATAATTTACCTTACCTCAACACCACTATGAAAACATATAATTTAACCACTCTAAAAACTTCATTCAGGCTATTCTGCCATTTTTTGTTAATAAGTATATCCCACATATGTTTAATTACCTAATAAGTCAATTATCCATTAAAAACCACAGTCAAAATTATTTCTCTCCAAACACTATTAATACACTTTTATCACAACCTTGCTTGTAACCTTCCTCTACTCAGTTCAAGCATTTAAAAAATTATCTTTTAAATAAGTCAATTAAAAATAAAGAAGTGAATAAATAATGTTAAATATTTTGTTCCCTTTGGGTGTGTATATAGTCTTTAGGACTATATCAAATTAAGTTTTCTTGGAAAAAGAGAACAATACCTACACTTCATAATATAGTATTCCGTTACAATTGTATTGAAGGAATTCCAATGCTTGGAATCTTGAAGGAATTCCAATGCTTCACCCTATAATACGTACCCAACAAATATTGACACAATGAATTATTTCCAAAAAAAATCACTTCTAAATTGGTCATCCTCTGCTGTAGTAATTCTTCCTTGCCCTCAAAAATTACTCCCAGCCAAGTCCCAATTACCAAAGAACGTGGCAAATTGTCGATTGATTGGTCTGCAATCACTGAGCCTTTGCTTCTGTTGAGAACTGTCCTCTTTATAGCCTTTTTCAATTTGTTTGGTCACAAGACTGATTGGATTCAGCAAAAATATTTTAATTTTTTTTCAATCTCAGCAGTATCATAATTCATAATCCATGTCCGTATCAATATATTTTAAACATTTAGATTAACGTTGCATAAGGACCATTTTCACAGTGAAAATAATAAATATACTTCTTTAAGGCAGGACTTATACTGACGTAACCTTGGATAAATATTTATCCGATGTTAACATATATAGGATATGGGTTTATTTACAGCCAAAGAAGTCTATACAATATTGTAAATTTACATATTATAAAATCATGTTAAACTAGTGAACTATTTTTGCTATTTATGCTATAGCAGTTATGATAAAAAAATAAAAAATCAATCTCAAGAAAGTTTCTCTGAAATTTGAATAAGCAATATTGATAACAATATTGCGGTGAACATGTTAACTTTATGAAAAAATATTTACTAAATATAACAATGAAGGTTGTATGTTACAATGTTAGTTACGTATTGACCTTACTCTTATAACACCAACTAATCTATTTTTTACACGAACAATACAACACTCTGATGCAATTGTGCGCCGAATCCTGAAAATAACAAAATTATTATGATATACCACTTTTCTTGTTTTTGAGAGTTAAGCAAATATATACATATATACTTTTAAAAAAGAAGACCTACAGAAATAATGTAAATACAATAAAAAAAATCAAAATTCTTATTAGCAACTCAAAAATTTTTTTTAATTTAACCCAGTTCGTGTTCCACATAATTCTCACTTATCATTCTGGAGAGTGTAAATTTTTTTCATAGAAAACTATAAAACAGATACAAAACATTTAAATACACATTATGCCGATAAAATAAATTGGCTGGTCATATAAATATAAAAAATCAGGGAAAATATTTAGAAATAAAATAGCCCAATCGTAAAAAGTCATATTTTTTAACTTAAATTGCACAATGAATTATAATTAGACATATTAGTAAGGAGGCGAAAAAACAGCATATTGATATGTTACGAAAGAGGCAATGTCTAATGTAGAGCATTGGTTTTAGTTAATCATCAAATTCTTTCACACTTAATAATTATCCGTTCTTTATTACTACTTACGATTTGGTAAGGTTAAATAAAAAAAGTTACTTTAGAGGAAGATTTTTTTAAAATTCGGCATTTAAGCTCTTCAATTTCAATGATATTAATACTTAGGTAATATTACAGATCACTTGATTCTACTTTGATATACCAAGTTTAATAAAAATTGTGACAGCCGTTTTTGAGAAAAACGAAAAAATGTATAAAGTAAATAATCAATAAAATGTTGCTTACGTTCGGTTGATTCGGTTGATCACAATGATATAAAAATATATATACACAGAACATTTTGCGAGACTGGGTTATTTCGACTCATTGGAGTCGGACGTGAATTTCCGTCAAAAACTCAAATTCAAAATTTCACACAATTCGCAATTCTTTCCCTAATTGTATATTCCATATTTAGGTAAGTAAAAGTAAACCCTCCTGAAGCACAGAAAACTCTGGAAGGCGTCTCGATTGCTGGTAATGTCTTCTGACTAGCAACACCTACGAAGATCGGCAATAGTTTCTTTCCACCAGTATACTAGGGAATGATGTTCTTTGGATCAGTCATAGCTTAATCAAAAGCTTTAGAAACAAGAGAGGTCAATAAACGCGTCTTTTCCTCGGCTGACCCTTTCATTGCCAATGATGCACCACGTCCTGTACTGATGTGTGGAAATATTGGGCTATTCTAGACACTATTGTTTGCCTAGCTTCAGTTTGGTATGATTACTATACAGATCCTATTAAATTAAATAAGATTCATGAAAACTGGTTAATGATCGGGTATAGTATTGAACGAATACGACGATGGCCATTTGTAAAACCGGTATTATACAGCAAACACAATTAAGTTGATGTAGCTTATCTACACTATCTATGAGAAACGAGAGAAATGCTTTATTTAGCCATGCTGCCCAAATATATTGGGTTGCTACAATACACAGCATACCAATCGACCCATTCACATGATATAACAACAATTTTATTCCTACCTTTTCCTTTTACAATCAATATTCCTCTAAATACAATACAAATATGTTTTTACTACGAGAAAAAAAAAAGTGTGAATAAATAATTACAATGATTTTTAATGCTTATTTTTCTGCCATAAAATTACTAAATTCACATACATTATTCGGAAACGTGAATGTACGTATTTATGACACTAATACTGTCTACAGTTCCATACATAAAAAAAACTGTAAAAGTAAATGATTTAACAAAAACAACATATATTTTTAAACCTGTCTTGATGGCTTTGGCAACAACATGGTAAAATAAATAAAATAGAAAGTATATTTACCAAAATAAGCGCTATTTAATCCTTTATCTTATATTGATTTACATATTTTATATACCTAAAGGTATTATTTAAAGATACCTTTAGGTTTAAGAAAAACAAAGTAAACACTAATGTATAAAGTCCTTATTAGTGCACTTACTTTGAAGTGATTACAAGGCTAAAGCATTAACGTTACAAACCTTATTGAGATCTATGCCAACACGTTCAGTCCGCCAAGGGCGATGTACAGGTCTTGTTAACAATGAACAACCTTAAGTTAATTTACGTCCATACCTAAATTAAACATTATAAATTTATTTATCCTAAATTTTATGATTGAATCCTTTGGATACTAAGTTTGCGATAATTTCAATATTGATAATCGAGAGAGAAATCCCAAGTAATGGCAATAGAAGTGAGGGTTTGGCTTTACTGAATATTAGAATGGTCATTAAAGTAGATTGTTTACTATTATTCTACCGTAGAGATTGTTCTAGTTTACTTATTGCCTAGAGACGGTTCGGATTATTTGTTGAAGAAAATAGGGCATCCTTGAAAATACAACGAACAAAAAACTAATACTGTGGCCCTAATAAACTGTCAAATTTAAATGGACCCAATTTTATCTCAATCAACAGATGATCTAATATAAATATGCCACTGAAATAAATTTTAGGACTCTTTATATAGATTTACAAACAGCTGTTGATTTTTAACGAGTCAAAAGGTGCGCTGACCCATAGCGAAAATTTGAGGTTAGCTGATATCACCTAATAGTGATATCACCTGCTGATATCTCATTCATTAAGAAATCCCAAAAAGGACTCACAAAAGGCATTTTGGTTTCTTGAAAATTAAATATTTTCAGAACTGTATATTCTTATTTTAAGGACTTTATAAACTAAACCTGGAGTCATGATACAACTATATTATATATATTTTTTAATGCCACTTCCATTGCATTCTGTATAACAAGCAAAGCTCGGCAAGTTTTATTTTCAAGAAATTAAATGGGGGGAGGGAGGGAGGGA
>NW_027113754.1:340610-348413 GCF_000696795.3 Halyomorpha halys | reverse complement strand
GAGAGAGAGAGAGAGAGAGAGAGAGAGAGAGAGAGAGAGAGAGAGAGAAGCTGGTGACATATGTCTGAATCCTAAGTGATTGATGGCACCTTCAGAATAATAATAAATTTAAGGTCGTTAATATCAGTTCCATTATCGATTTCAGCCTCATATTCATTTATTCCCTTACGTATCCAAAATATTTATTCTTAATGCCATTAAGAAGAACCAACAAGAATTAACAATAAAAACCGGTTCTATTGGCTTAATAGATAATTTTTATTGATTCGTTTTTATTTAATTAGTTAGTAATAAAACAAAAATTTATTTTAAGTATACTCATTAAAATTAACGAACTTTAAGAAGCTTTGTTCCTTTTTTTTACCATTGCACAGAGGGGTATTTAACCACAAAATCTGACCAAAACAATTAAAATTAATTTAAGACATAATTAATTTTAATTGTATGTATGATGAATATAATCTTACTTAATGTAGTTTTAAGAACTTAAATTCTTAAAATAATAGAAGAATAAAAATTAGTTATCAAAAAATACACGTTCTCACTATATGTGTAGATTACTTACTATTTGTTTATTGATCATCCAACCCTGCCTATGAGGCAATGGGTATTCTCAGCTGTGTGTTACTCATTGCTGCAGTCAAAACAATTTACATAATTTTCTATAGCTGAGCACACAGTTCGCTCTTCTACAAATTATCTTCTTCTGTCCTGCCTGGAGGCCTCGCTGGAATAATGTAATATACACAACATAATATACTCAAAATAGAGGTATATTATGTCAAGCATTGAACATTTAAATTTATGTAAGGCAACATTTACATAGATTTCAAAAATATTTGATTGATTGTAATCCATCAATCCTACCACTATGTGGTTGGAATTTGATATATAATGTTATAATAAAAATAAAATATCTATTCTTAAATTTCTTCATCTGATAAATATAAACATCATTTTCATTTTCTATAAATAACCGATCAACGCCATCGAAAAATTTCCTACTTGTATTTTAGTCCTTGATATTCCGATAGTCTCCTTTTGAGATATCAACTATTAAACGTAATCTTTTTTTTACTCAATCTTGAATATTTTATTTCCTTCTCCCATATCCGAATTTGAATTAGAAATCTAATGTTCATAAGCCCAATGCAAAAATCTTGAAGCTAGGATTATTAATATCTTTATATATGAGTTAAAAAATATAATATCTGAGACCAATGTCTAGTCAAAGGCATACATACATACTGTATAATATTAAACATACAATTATCAAATTACTTCAATGGTCCACCACAGACCATAATTAAATGGATTTCGAAGTACCCTGAAGCAAATTCTTAATATTTCCTTTTTAAAATATCTTTTTTCTTGTGAGAGGCAAGCCACCTTCGCTTTATTTATGATTTCAGGTGAAAAATCAATTTTTGAAAACCTTTCATTCCTCCATAGAATAATTTTCACCTGTAATAAAGTTCTTATCTATAAATTCCAGCTTTTGGTTGTACCTGGAAATATCTTAATTTTTTCATGAAACTGTGGGCTAGTAAAAATTTAAATACCTGAAGAACCTTAAACAAAATACAACACATTTTCTAAAATATTAAAAATGAAAAATTATTTTTGTTATTTGGAAATAATTTTCAAAAAATAAACATAAAAGAACTAACTGCGCTTTTTTGCAGCTATAGTTTTTAATATTCAAAATAAATAAACTATTTTTTGCTATCGTATATAAATAAGCGCATGTTAGGAAGCACAGCAGTAATATCATATAATTTAACACTATCTTAGTAAGCTAATATATTTTAAAATAGTGATAAACTTTAGTATATAAATTGATGATGATCATAAAAAATAGAAATAAATGATTGTAAATTGTACGGCTGTAGGAACAAAGGTTAAATACTAGCAAATCCAACGATCGAGGGGGAGAACTTGATCTTCCATGGTCCTTCATCGCACTAAACGTGTGGTTCAGGTGGCATTTAATACTCTAAAGATGTGGCTACTCAATTATAATGCCATTTATGATTGGAAATCAAGAAAAAAAATTGATTTTATCTATGCATATCTTACTATTTTTATGTAAGGGAACGTTTACGTAGATTTCAAAAATATCAGATAGAATTTAATAAAAACTACCCCGATATGGGCAGAATTTGATATATTATGTGTTTTAACAGAAATATAATATACATTCTTACAACAAAATTTCTCCATATGATAAATATAAATATTAAATTCGTCTAAACATACTTCATCTTCACCGTTAGGATTACTTTTAATAAATCCTCTATCTACCCCAATTATTTCGACTAACCGATTAACGTCTTAAAAAAAGTTCCGATTTATAACATAATACCATATTTTTATTATAAATATTACCTTTATTGTAAATATATTTATATAACAATATTAATATATACATATAACTCGTGCCATTATACATATGACATTATAAGGGGTTGGGCTGGGTCCGCTGAAGGCTGGGGTTACAATATTGGCCGGAGGGTACAAAGAACGGTGAGGGCCGGTCCACTGGGGGATAAGATGGGTTAAGATGACTTCAGGCTGCAGTGCCTTCCCTCGGCGAGCACGTCGACCAAGGGAACAGCCACCTCCCGGGTCTTGGTGGAGGGGTGACCTCTCTGAACAGCGGGTTAGCACATGCCTTCAGCCTATCAAAAAACTTGATGTGCCTACGGCAACTCCGGCACAGAGGGGAGCTGGAGCTCATCACGGATAGCTTTTTTTTTATAACATAATGCATTTACAAACGATATATGTATAATAGTACAGAACATTACACTAGTAATTTTCCAATGGGATACAAAAAATATGTGGTTAATCTTCGCTTTTTATTTCTTGTTAAGAACAAATTATCAGGCCAATGAATTTCAACGTTTCAAATAGTTTAATTGTTCCGAGAAGGAATTTTACATGTTTATGTAGAATTATATCCATCTATAAATCGAATAAACCTTAAGTTTGTTTTATTTATTTATTTCCTTACTTTTTAAGTGCCGTATATAACAACAAGGCACTTAGTGGCACTTTATTTATAATTTCATGGTAACAACTGTCGATAATATTTTTGTCCTTCATTAACTTGAACAGCTTCTTTCAGTTTTCTGGCAGCAGGAGTTGACGTAGACCCTGGAAAACCAACACTGAAGCGCTGTTTTCTTCTTGAAGAATCCATAAGCAAACATTGTTCCAGGATATGCTTCATCAGGATAGAGTTGCATTAGTGACATCTCAGTGGGGATTCCCTTCGAGGCACTTACGAGACAATCCGATGAGTGTGGGTCAGAGTCGAGTTACAGTAGTTCTGTGCCGATCTCAATGATTTTCAATAAAGGATGAAGTATATTCTTCATCACACTTGTTTTCGATGACCAAAAAGTTGGACCAAAAGCAACGCCAGCCTTCCTAGTATTGGTTGAGAACTGATATGGCTATATATAAATCTTGTTATCTTGTTAAGTATTTCATCCTATTAGCAATAAACTATAATTCAAAATTGTTTCCTTATACTACACCGAGTTAGGGAGCTGAAAAGAAAAATAGCTTGAAAATGCCAAAACTTCAATGCACACGCAGCAGATTCACTCAACAAAAGTACACAAAGCTCTAGAATTTTAGAGTTATCTGAAACATGGATGGGAAAAAAAATTAACAAATAATGATAGATAACTTTCATTAAATAACAATATTCTAATCGATCTAATGTGAAATAAAAATTATTTTTCCCAAATCTAAAAGTCTTTCCATTATAATTATACTGCTCAGTGTATCTTTGGACGGAGCAGTGTGAAGAAAACTGATGTGGCGTCAAGAAGGCATTGTCCTTAAGGATGCTCCAAGACTACTCATTGACCTACTGACCCAATTATATCCCAGGCCGCGGTTCTCAAGAGAGGCTATTTTCCATTGGGTCCAAAGGGAAAAAAAGTCCAACCGTACTTGATATATAGCTAATAATATCATCGACTCCATACAATGAGTAATATTTCCTGCTTAAATAAATAAATTTGACCTAATTATAATATATTATTCACACACATTATCATATGCAAGTGAGGGGAAAAAGGATAACAGTAACAAAACCTAACATCTTTGGATACTTTTCTTTTTAACCAGAATTTCCAGTCCTAAACCATTAAATTGTTTCCATTTATCAACAGTTTTAAAACCAACAACAGAAAACAACTTAAATGACATTCATCACTTAATCTGATAAGATTCAAAATGAAAAAAAGATGGCACCCGCTAGAGAGAGGTCATACTCAGCGTCTCACTATCAGACACTAAGAGTTCTCCAAAGGTTACTTACTGCAAGGAGTGGAAGCCTCGTGCATCCATCACCCGACAACCAGAATAATAAAACACATTCTTTTATAATTCATCTTCTTCACTAATCTAAGACAAACTCAATGAAGGGAACAATAATCAAAGAACTCCTCCAGAACGATGAAAAGGAAATAGAAAAATTAATAAATTTTCTAAAAAAAATAACCATAGAGTTTACTAACAGCAATTTAATCCATTAATGACCCTTAGGAGTAGATGCAGGATAAATAATAAATAAATTATGATTCGTTTTGTTTTCCTCTAAAAATAATATAAAATATTAATATTTAATCATGAGGTTGGTCGCCGATATGAATAAAAGGCACAACATATATTGAACAACCTGCACAAAACCCACTCCCCCTTCGCTGAATTTCTACTCCTCTTTTTTTCTCTTTCCTGGCCCAGATTTCGCTCTATCAGGACTCCAGGAAACCAATGAATATTTTAGTTTTGCATTCAGCTTTAAAATACATACTTCATCGAGTCCAAATTTCTGCCAATACATTTTCAAATTCTATATTTTAGAAATATTTATCTTTCAGAATAGTTTTTTCAATGTATCGACTTTTTTTATATGAATAATTGATACCAATGCATGTTATATCATGTCTTCTGTTCAGAATGTAAATTGGGTCATTGTCTAAAGCGTTTCAACAATTCATTTTTGCAATAAATTTGTAAGTGAAACGTAAATTTATCACGAATGTATGGTAACTATTCGATTATTATATCACCCAATAGAGAAATTAGAGTAAAGAATTGAGTAATTGTCTTCGGTAACTTGATTTTTTAATAAAATGTAATACAAATAAGTGTAAGTGTAATACAAATAAATAAACAAAAATGCAAGGCTCTTAAATACCTTTTTTTTAGGAATTAGTTTTATTGTTTCTTATTTTGCATAGCTGGTTATTACTTTATTGTTAAGTTTTTGTCGTATCATCTAACATGCCTAAGTAATAAAATTCCTTTTGAGGTCTCCTTTAACCTTTTTAAATACTGCTAAATATTTATGGGACACCCCATAAAAAAAAAAAAAAAATGAAATGGCTTATTAAAAAATAATAAATAAACATCTAAATCAATATTTTATTTAATTAATATGAAAGGAAGAAACGTATGTCATGTAGCTTCTTTAATTTCTCTAGGTCTCATTTCATTGTCCGCAGTGCAGATAAAAATTTAATAATTCAAAAAATAATTGTTTTCCAATATTCATTCATATCACTCATGCTAGTTTATATATATACGTTTATTTATCCTCCTAGTTTTTATTATTTAATAATATATGAACTTTAGATGAAAATTTCAGAAAAACACCGATATAATGCAACATTTTTTTTTTTTTATCCAATTCTGAAAAAGAGTTGCAGAAATTCACTTTTTATCTGACCTATTTATGGATTAACTTAATCCATACATCAACATGTTTTTAACAAACATTAAAAAATTCATTTCCTGATAAATAATAAAGAATTATTTATTAAATTAATTATAATGCCAAAAATGGAATTATTTCAGGATTGAAATAGGATTTTTTTTTTAATTGATGCAAACATTTTGTTTTGACTAAAGTGAATAAGCTAATAAAACCGAAAGAAAAAAAATTGAGTGTTTCTATTTTGTTAGTGATTTTTAGTTTGTAAATGGAGTCAATTTAGTTTTGAAATTCAATTTCATTTACAGTTAAAAGCAATTTAAAAGATCTTGATAAGGTAAATAAAAAAATTATTAAATAACTTGAATAGGTCAATATACAATATTTTTTTTGGTAGATAAGTAACAACACAAAATTAACTTGTAATATATCGACATTATGAAAAGCTCTTTATACAACCATCATCCAATTAGTTTGAGATGAATTTGAATGTTTCATTTTTTTATATAAAATTCGATTTCAACATTTTTAATAAATGTTATTGTAATTACCTCAAAATCCGGTTCTCTTCGATAGCATTGGGACGTGATCTCAGGCAAGCCAATCTAACTTTCGTGTGAAACCGTTCGAGAATAATCAGTTGGGAGCGTGTGGTCCACACACTGCCTCGCATACTAACGACTAACAAGAATCATGGCATCAATATATGTTCTAAAAGTTTACCTAATTGAAATCGATAAACTTATTGTATTAATAGTAAGAGAACAAATCGAAGAAAGAAAAATAGTTTGGTAAGAAAATATTAGGAGAAAAAATCGAAGCAAGAAATATATCTTGAATTAGAATGGGGCATTGATCGAGAAAAATTACTTAATTAGTTTTAATTGACATTGAAAAGTAAGCCATAATAAATAGGAGAAAAAGACCAGATAAGACGCCAAAAAAAAAAAATTGAACAAGAATATAGAAGGGCAATAAAGAAATGAAGGAATGTATGATAAGCCATGGTCTATGAAAGAAATGAAAAATGTTTATAGCTCTGTTAAGTTAGTTTTATTTCAAATATTATTATTTTATTATAATAATAATATTTTAGTTTGTATTTTTTTCTATTCTTTTACATTAAATTTTTTTAATTTTTATTTTATTATTAACTATTTTTTGTTTATATTTATTATCTTGTAGGTCACACTTTGTTTGTTATTTTACCTACTACTCTATTTCAAGACTATAATTCAGGTTTTTAATTTTATTACTCTTTTATTGAAATAACTCACTCTCCCACATTCAAGGGCAATAAGTATTAAGACTGTAAGTACTCAACCATACCGTATATACATATTAAATAAAAATAAAAAAGTATATAAATAATAATAATAATAATACAATAATATAATTAAGTATATTACAAATAAAATTATATATACACATCATAAATAAACAAAGGCGGATTTTAATATTTTTATAAGAAGTTTAATAAGAAAAAAACTGAGTTAATTTACTAAACTAAATTAAATCTTTAACATAATCATTCCTATGTGGAATATTTACAGCTTGCCTAGAAAATCCCGAACTTTGGTTCCTCAAAATGTGGGAGACATGGTAGAAGTCCAGGATCCCAGTCGCGTCGCAGG
The DNA here is from genome assembly GCF_000696795.3 of Halyomorpha halys. Lineage (NCBI taxonomy): Eukaryota > Metazoa > Arthropoda > Insecta > Hemiptera > Pentatomidae > Halyomorpha > Halyomorpha halys. Next base: position 341,042 of record NW_027113754.1, on the reverse strand, counting down.
TCTTGAGAGCCAGTGGAGAACTCCAATAGCCTGTTGACTATAGTTCTCGGAGCTAACTGCCGCTGCGAACTCCAGGAAGGATTTTGAGGATGAGTGGAACTGGATAGGGATTGCACTAGAGGATTAAGATGATGAATAACATTTTGATGGAAGTTTGAGAATTTTGAAGGTATAAGATCAAGAACAAAAAGGATGTTGAAATCGTAATGAAGGAACTTATAAGGGGCATTGATTATTGTTCAATAATAAGAACAGAAGAAGAACGGAAAGGATTGAATGCTTTTGATGTTCGAAGGCTTAGCTGCTCCCACAGTTCAAGTCCATAGTCACCGATAGATTTAATAGTCTAGTAGATTAGTAGCTTGGTTTATATATACACCCTCCGACGCAGATCTGAATCCATTCATCTAGTACGTGTGTACATGTATATAT
>NW_027113754.1:316889-338860 GCF_000696795.3 Halyomorpha halys | reverse complement strand
TACATATGTATCTACAATACTTTGTTCTTGTTATGAACTAAATTTAACTACATTATATTCTAACTGCTTACAAGCCATACCAACTCTACGCGTTCTCTACTTTTCTATAACGCTTTCTCTTACGCTCGACCTTCTCTAACTTAACAAGCAATAAGTACATCATTTGCAGGTGATACATTGTCCAACTCTACATTATAATATTATTATTTATAATTGTATCATCAATTAAAATTATAAGGTTCTCTATCAATACCAATGATAAATCGATTTTAACCGATAGCTCTCATTAAAATCGATAGCGGCCGCGATCGACCCTGCATTGGGGTGCCGCGCCATTAACCTGCCATTGTGCGGTCCCGCCGGCGGGAGAAATATCCCACCCTCTCGACTCCCGCCAAACAATAGCTACTTCCCGCGCCCACTTTTTAATCCCCTTCAAGCACCAAACTTTCAACGCTACAGACCACTCTGTATGTCTTTATATTCGTTACTATTAGTATCTACTGCAGTAGATCTGTAATCTGATATTATGGATAGAGGTTCAAAATTTTCGTATATCCGAACAAACTAAATATAAACTTTCCCTCATATTTAATTTTGAAGTCGTAGCTAAACCTTCATGAGTCATTGTACATAACTCAAAATCAAAAGGAGTTAACGAGGCTCCATAAAGAAAAATACAAACTACCTCAAGGTGCATTGCAAAGCTCTGAGTTATGCACAAGGCATCCTGATATTTTTTTTTCCTGCCGAGGCTCAAAACTTTCTACAAATTGACCAGCCCTAGCAGGAGTACCTCATGGGTCAGTATTCCCTCCACTGTTCTACATCATAAAAATGTCATTCAGTTCAGTACTGAACTGCAGTGACAGCAACCAATGTAGACCAAACAATCTTAACAAGACATCAAAATTAAAACTACACCTTACAGGTTTCTCAACACGACCTAACATATAAAAACAGAAACCGTTGGAAATTTTTTTTTTCTTTTTCCATAATCTTCTGTAATGATTTTAGTGGGTATTTGGTACGTACATATAAGAGGTATGCTATATGTATAGCTGGGTGTTAAGGAAAAAGTTGAAAATAAATTAGTAATAGAAATAAATATTTATCATCTTTTGCTTAATATACGAGTATCTGATATTTAAAAGTTTACTTTGCAAATTATTAGCCAGATACTGAAGAAAACCGTGTGATATTTAATGATTTTCATTTCAATATAACAATAAAACAATTACACCTGAACTTTTCACTTCAAAGTACTATTTGACAGTACTATCTGTTAATAAATATAAAATACAGAGTGTTTCAGGGTTGCGTCCTACCTGAAAATATGAATTAAGGATCCCAAAACAAGAAAGAAAAATCCTATGAATGCATGAACCTTTACTTATGTTATTTTCACATCTAAAGATTTTCATTGTTATGAATTGTTTAGGTTGTAATAAATAAATTAATATGTATTAAATAAATCAATTTTATATCCAAATCCGTCTCAACACTTTATTTATTCATTTGTCCAACGTTTCGGCCTTTCTAGCCATCTTCAGGGACATCTAAATATTTAACAGCTTATATTACATCTTCATTTTTAAACATTTACAATAACATTATTATTCACTATATAATATAACATACCTTTCAATACAAAAATCCTTCTCACATTAATTTATATTTTCTATTTGCAGGCTATTCTGCCCAGGTCATTTTCTTTATGTAAAGTTCAAACCTATTCCAACAGTCAATTATTAAAAAGTCATATTTATTATTAATAAGCTTACTAAGCTTAAGTCTAGTTACCTCTTTATTTAAAATTTAAAACCATTAACATTTATTTTTTCTATAAGATTATCAACAGTATAAAACACCACAGACAGATTACAGTTCACTATGGAATTGGAAAAAGAAGAAAAACTAAGATTTTTAGATATGATGGTAATACGACAAGGAAAGGCTATAATAACAGAATGGACAAAGAAGGAAACAAGTAGTAATTTGATATTAAATTACTATTCTTGCCATCCATTTCATATGAAATTTAATGTCATTAATAATTATGTTAACAAGGCTGTAAGAATAACGGATGCTAGTAGGCTGAATAAAGTGAAAAATAAGATATTTGAAATATTTTTGGATAATTTTTACCCTAGAAAATTAATTTATAAAATTTGGGATACAAACCTTAAAAAATGCAAAAATAAAATGGAAAATAAAATAACAAATAATAAAGCAATTTTGAAGAAATATTATGGTTTAAATTATATAAAAGGTTTATCGGAAGATATTCAGAGATCATTTATAGATTATGATGTGGAAGAATACTCTTTATGTTATAGACCTAACAATAAAATTAAAAAGTATTATAGCAATGTAAAGGACAAAATTGAAATATAATGTCAATCGGGATTAATATATAAAATTCCATGTTTAAATTGTCCAGCGATCTATATAGGTGAAACTAAGCAAATGTTGGGGGATAGAATATATCAACACAAAAACGATACAAGAAATAAAGAAAAGGATCCAAATAAAACAGCACTTGTACAGCATACAGCCAAAAATCAACATATTTTTGATTTTGATAACACTATAATTTTACATAAAGAAATACTTGAATCAATTTATATATCAGAGAACATCAATTACACAGTTAATTTTAAAACAGATACTAAGAATTTAAACCAACATTATGCAGAGATTTTAAGCAAAATAAATTTATAAAAATAATAGAGGAAATTGTTACTAGTTACAATTAAATTTAATAAAAGAAATTTGAGAATTGGAATAAATACCAGATTGAAACAAAAATGCAATTTAAATTTTTAAAAAATCTATTAATTTTAAAACAAGGCAGACCTGTGTGAGTGGTAGGTTATAAATGGTTTGTTATATGGTGTGGTGTTTTATACTGTTGATAATCTTATAGAAAAAATAAATGTAAATGGTTTTAAATTTTAAATAAAGAAGTAACTAGACTTAAGCTTAGTAAGCTTATTAATAATAAATATGACTTTTTAATAATTGACTGTTGGAATAGGTTTGAACTTTAAATAAAGAAAATGACCTGGGCAGAATAGCCTGCAAATAGAAAATATAAATTAATGTGAGAAGGATTTTTGTATTGAAAGGTATGTTATATTATATAGTGAATAATAATGTTATTGTAAATGTTTAAAAATGAAGATGTAATATAAGCTGTTAAATATTTAGATGTCCCTGAAGATGGCTAGAAAGGCCGAAACGTTGGACAAATGAATAAATAAAGTGTTGAGACGGATTTGGATATAAAATTGATTTATTTAATAAATATTACCTTGTCTCAAAAAATTTTTGAAATAATATAATTAAATTAATATGTTTTCAAACTACTTTATTAATAAAATTTAAGCATTAATTTAAATTTTATTAATAAAGTAGTTAGAAAACATATTAATTTATTTATTATAATCTAAATAATTCATAAGAATAAAAATACTTAGATGTGAATATCACCTAAACTAAGCTTTTACGAACATACCTTCGTAGGAAATGTTTTTATAATCTTAATAACCTTGGGTATATACGTATATATAATTAGTGTTGTTGATAATTATACTTGTTCATTGCATAATTTCGTGTGCAGAACTAGTCCTTCGGCTCATTAAAATTTGTTCATTTGAAATAATCAAACATCTTTCATTATTAATAAAAATAAGAAGTGGATAAAGATAAATTAAGAAAGAATTTGGTGATTACCTAGAAAGGAAAGCGGTTCTCACACAATTGCCTAAGTTTGACCAGAAAAACGAAAATAGCCAATAAATAGAAACATAAAAAAATTGATCATAATTTATAAGTGCTTTCGATTCTGTTTATTTGAAAAATAACAATCTCTTATTGTTAATGCTAATAAACAATGGATGAATAATATAAAAAATGTAAAAGATAAATACTAATATAAAAGTATAATATAAAATACAAATATGAAGTTTATCCATGGTTGTAAAAATAGTAAAATTATATTTTAACTTATATGGGTATTAAACTGGGTAAGGTATATCCTATATAATAAATAAATAGCAGTTTTGAAATGAACAAGATTTAATTTCATCTTAAAATAGTGACATGGTGATAAATGACATTTGTGTGATGCGAGTACTAAATTTATATTTGTCAATATTGTTTATTGAACTTATAAATTAATCAGTCAGCTTAGTGGATTAGAAACTCTTCATAATTAAACTGTCACTCGCACTTCGTTTGAGTTCCTCTTTCCATTAAGATTTTTTTCACAGCACTTTCTTTAATTTTAATTTTTTTTTATTATAACAAAGTTCTATCCTCAACAAGTTTTTTTCTTCACCTGAGATCCTTAATTCAAATTTTAAATTTGAACACTTATTCCTAAAAAACACCCTGTATATATAGGATATGACTAAAGAGTAAGAAAGAACGAATGACAAATTAGGTAATATGAATTTTCTTTGACATCTATTTGTGTCTCATTTTGTTTATGATTCTCTTTTATTATTCATGATTGACCAATATTCATAGTGTTTTAAATAGTAAGCGGCCCTTTCTTCACAAGACTATAAAAAAAACCCATAATCAATTGTTAAACAAAAAAATCCGTTATATTAACTATGTAAGGTCAACTAAGCCAATCTGATATTGAATTATAATGATGAATGAAATCAATATTTTTTCTGAACTTAATTTATGTATTGAAAAATTGTGAAATTATCAGTAAGAAACACATAATTATTGATAATTTCATAAAGTTGTTCCAGGAACAAATAAATTAATAATCTTTATACCGAAACTGTGACTCTTAACCTCCTCATATACTATACTTCATTAAATGATGCAAAGACGAATTATATTATTTGATTATCGATTAAACTTGTCCTACCGATGACACCGTAGGACCCTGCAGAAACTATTTAATATTAACGAGAAGATTCGGTAAGAAAGCGGCTCAAAGGAAAGCATGATGAATCTTTTATGAGCCCCGGGGCGGTGTTGAGTCCGTTTTACATTTTTCAAAATAAATTACTTTTTTTTTCCTTTAATTTTAGATAAAGCGTTCAACTTTTCTTCACCTTATGGCAATAAGATTTTCTTCTTAAATTTTATCTTCCAAAAGCTTTTAAAGCGTAGATAGCAAGAATTATTTATAAACAGGCGGTAATTAAGTCAGCGGAATTCGGACGAAGGCTTTAAAATGAAATCCCTTCAACAAAAAGTTCACCAATATAATTCTTAACTTATTAGATAGCCCATAGCAGGTCCAACTTTAATCCAGCTACATAAAAAGATTTTTTTTATTCTCAAATTTATTACTATATAAGTTGCTTTTCCATTCTCTAAATCTCTATGTTATAAAAAAATTCTATACAAATCGATCATTTAAACTCCTGAGATTCAGATAACCCTTCGCCCAGCTTCTGACTTCACTTACTTCTAAATGAAATGTATATATTTACGGAAACATATTTTTTTTTTTTTCATAATATAAGTTTGAAAATTTGTAGTTTTATTTATTTGTATTACGTACCAATATTTTTTTTAAAAATTATCAATAACACTTTTTATTTATTGATAGATATTACAATCTACTACGAATAAAAATAAATAAATAAATGAAAAAAAAATCTCTCTTAAAAATACACAAACAGAAGGATAAACAAAATGAACATAATCAAACTATACACCAATATTAAATACAGAAAGAAAAAGTTGAAAAAATATGTTGTGTTTTAATTAAAATATTTAATTATTCCTCCATATTTCAATAGTGATATTATGTTTCATTTTTAATAATTTTCTTATTTATTTATATTTTTCAACAATCCTACTAACCTTCTGTATATATGTATATATAATTAGTGTTGTTACAATTATACATTTTTATTGCCTAATTGCACTTGCATAATTAGTCCTTTTTCCCTTTGATTTTATTAGAAAAATAATATATATCTAATAATAATATAACAAATAATTTATTTATGTTTAAACAATTAAAAATAAATAAATAGATATTATATTGATGAAAATTATAGAAATATCAATCTTTCACTTACACCTATGGAAGCATAGACTGACCAATGCTTATAGCGTCTGGAGAATGCTTTGAATGATTGGATTCCAAACGCATTGAAGCTAGTAACGATTGTAAAAATTTCGAACCCAAGTTATCAACAAAAATACACTTTTTAATGAGGCAAAATGGCCTAACTTTAAGTGGCTAAAGAAATACAGAATCAGGAATTACTTATTTACGTAAGACATACAGGATGCGTCGTAAATGCTGGAAAATATTTTCAGAGGTGTTAATACAATTTAATAGATACAACAATGTGGGAAATGATAAGAGATTACTATCTTAGCCTTGGAGCTCTGACACTAGCCTATAAGATTAAAGGTGAATCCTTGTCTTGATCTAATTTTCAAACTGAGTAATTACTCACTTTAATCATTCGCGATTTTTGAAAACTAGATGGTTTTCTTCCTTTCGAACTTTTCAATTTAATTAATGTTCCCTTTTTTCTTTGATATACATTTCATTTAAAATTTTATTGTATACCTATGTTTAATGGACCTCCTCCGGCCGGATTTGAAGTTGATTGAAGTTGTTGCCGGGGTTGATTGTTGAAAACTATCAAAACTTCGTAATTAGACAGAGCTCTAATTATTTTGATTAATTAATTCTACATACCATCTTATGTTCTTATATAAAGGAAAGATAGTGAATATTTTTATACTTAATTATTACTAGTATGTGTATTAGTTAATACTTTTGTTGGTTACAAATGCGGTATTAATTGAGTCTATTAGCAATCGATAGACTCAGCTCGATATACTATGGTTATAAAGTTAGTTTGGAATCTATATCGTCCTAACTGAATGTTTTTACTTCTTACCAAGTTTTCTATTTAATTACTTTTTTTAAATAAAGTCCTTTTGAAATTTAATTTTATACCAACAATCAATATTTAAAACTGTAAGAATGCACAGAGTTTGCTTTTAATTTCATTATAAAGGATTATGGGATAGCTTTTAGCCTGACAGAGGCACCTTCGCAGGGAGGTCCTCCGACAAAGACTGCTCGTGGCAGGAAGGCCCTTAGCTATAATTAAAGTTGTCCGACCTGTCTATCGTTCAAGTGTCATCTGCTTCTTCAAGATAATATCCGACCGCTCGAGTAATACCGATAATGCCACCACTCCAAAGATATCAGATAAAATGGATCTTGTTAGTTACCCTTGAGTGCTGCTTGAGTGCCACTATAGGCTTGTAGGGGGTTGTACCTCTACCACAGTGACTACCTGTTCTATTATTTAAATATTTATATCTGAGTTAGTTTATGTTTATTAAATTAATAACCTTAAACCCAGCCATATAGTGGTTGCTTCAATCTCATACACCTTCTTTCATTTTCCTATTTACAATATTAGACAGAAATTGAATAATTACAAAACTTATTTGGGCATAGACGGCAACCTATATTTGGAACAGTAAAAAAGATTCTCATTAAAAAACTTTAAATCTTTCAGGCAATGGCATTCAGGAGAATAACATAAAGTCTAAGAATGCTAACAACAACTTTACATACTGACCATTCACTTTACATATTTTATTTTTACTATCTTCTCCTCCTAAAGACACCTAGTTTTCTTGTTGTTAACTCTAGTACGAATAATGACGGAGCGTGGACCAACTGACAGTTATAAAACTCATGCAGTTTGAAGCAGAAGAGTAATATTAAATGGAAAACGACAATATTTTTAACCTAACTTCCCTAATCGTTCCAAGTACATCAGGGTGTCAATCAAAGAAGCTTTCTGAGTTAACCTATTTGCACTTAATTATCACCGTCTATATACTTAAGTTATTTGAATTGAGAAAATTCAGCATGATTTGGTAATAGTTAAACATAATATGTTTAAAACTTATTTCGTAAACAATAAATAAACTTATTTCGTAAACAATACAAACTTATTTTGTAAAAAACCTATTCATATGGGTTAAACACCTATAGAATTAAAAATTTAATTTTGAAAACTTTTCATCTTTCAGACAATAAGAATTGCTCCTTTGTATCCTAGCAACATAATTTATACATTAATCTTTTATATTCCAATTTTTTAAACGAACACACACGGATTGACTACAAACTATTCCATGACAAATTAGACGATCATCATAAAAGCCATGACCACAACAATCTTGCCCGATAACGTCCGTAGTTGACTGAAGAGAAGCTGGATGAGGGATCTTCTCGTCTAATAATTCAATTTTATATCACGCCAAGTTTTTAACGTATAGAAAACTAACCGGTACGTAATACTATATTATCAACATCTTTAAAATAATACTCGTAATATTTGGTCTGTCCCAAAATAACAAAAATGCATATTACGTTGGAATTTAACTTTACTGACAATTAACAATGAAGATTCCCTGTCACATTAAACCAATTCCAAACCAACTGTTATTTAAAAGACTAGGATCCCTATATAAAAATACAGAACAAAACGGCTTTCATATTTATATCAACAAACCAATCTGAACTTGGAGTTCAGTCTATAAACGTAACATCCTGTGAACACAGACGGTACAATCCATCATTGTTTGGCATATTTAACAGAACACTAAATCAAAACCTACAAATACACTTTACCAGTTGGCCCTCAAGCATCGCCACACAACGTAACTGACAGCAGGGAAAATGGAAAAAATTATACGCAACTAGCTATTTTCAAAAGTATATTTTAATTACAATGATGTAATTAATAGATACTGTAGAGCTATAGAACTATTGTATACAATATATTACTTTAAATAGTATATTAGGTAATAATATTATTAATACAAATATAAATATAAATAATGAAGCAATAATGTTATTATATTTTAACTTACACACGGTCAATCAATATCTTCCAGTATTTTAACTTATAGTAATGTACTATTTCAATGGTAATAATATACTTATAAATGGATAATATACTTATCCTTACATTGTTTATATAAAAAACAATATATATTTTTTTTGTTTACCCCCTTCATGGTCATTTCTGATATACAGGGTGAAGGTTAGAGAGGGATTATCTACAGGGTACCACCCCATTCTAACCATGGTAGGAGGTTCAATTTTTCATTCCGTGGCACTGCTGTGAAATAAAAGTTTAGGGGGGTCAACTTCGGACCGAAGTGTAGTAGGTAATAATATTATTTATAAAAATATCAATATATAATGCAGTAATATATACTAATTTTATTTATTGTATAATATACTAATTTTAAATTTAAGTTACAGTAATGTAAATTTTCAATGGTGAAACAACATTTTTTTATATTCGTTTAGTTGTGCTATTTCTTTAACCTGATGCCTTTAATCAGAATCTAAACTTATATTAAAATAAACTTCTAAGTGTTAATGACATTCTATAATATTTTCTTCAATCTCCAGATTAATTTTGCCTTGCCTTTTTTACAATATTTTTTTCATAAACTCAGGCATCAAATGGAGCATAATCATAACATTTTTATTAAAAAGTGTTTTTTCAATCAGCAAATTAAATTATTCACAATATACCATAATTCATTTATACTTTATCCTTTAACCCATTCAATCCCAGTGGGAGAATTCGTCCTAGGGGACGTAGATTTGGAATACTTCCTCGAGCCACTGGAACACCACATCCGTATTATCAGGGACACATTAGGACCCCTTACTCCTAACATTAGCACAAAACCCCATTTTCCGATTAAAAAAAAAATAAAAATCTTCGTAGTCTTGAATCTAGCCAATATGGGTTCGCTCTTATACCTTAAGGTTAATAATGATGATAATTATAATTATGATGATAATTATAATTAAGCTTAGTAATGATCAAGCTTACGACAGCAAATATTATTTCTAGAATAATAATAATAATTAGAATATTTCAACCATTTCTAATAAATTCTAGCTAGGAATGTTTTTTTATACTTATGCAGTAGAGCACTTAATCACTCAATATCGGCAGCAGCCGGACCAATTCAGTTACCTCCTCTGGCCTGCTCTCCTGTTACTATATTACAAAATAAAACACAACCAGCGTTACCCCCCTCCCCTCACAACTTACATTTCATCTTTTCTCGTCACGAAATCAGTTTCCTACTTTATTTTTTATAAATTTCACTAAAAAAAACTACAAAAAATCGTTTTTTCCGTCCATTAGGCCTCATCAAGAGATTTTAAGGCTGATTTTCTTTTGTTTACACAATTTTTTATAATGCTTTATTAGATAATTAATTAATAGTTTATTAAATAGTTCTAATATTATTCCCTTTGCATTTATTAATTGAAGCATTGCTTTACCTTCAACCAGAGAATTTATTTAATTATTGGTATGAAACGAATTTTGACTACCCCATCTTTTATCCAATATTATAACCACATTTATTAATCAAAAAAGGATTCTTACGAAGATTTCCGTACGACTTTAGTTATGAAATAATTACTGAATGTAGCGAAAGGACTCAAAATTAAATATAAAAAAGTAAAACTCTAGATTTGTTCACTAATGAGTCCTTTTAAGACCACTAGCTGAAGAGATTATTACTGCCATCTTCCTACCAAAGATAAATCACTCTTATAATAAACCGTTACAAGTAAAGTATCATGGAAGATACGAAAAAACAAGAGTTCAGTATAAACAATCTTTTAATCCGCACCCTGCACCAACTAACCCATAAATCGTGCAACCTACCTATGGTACTTTTTTCCACCGCAGATATATCAGTGTCGATAGTCAAAAAGATAACACCCAACTCTTAAATTGTTCTAAATTTATCCTTAGCGAAGATTTACAATTCGCAAGTGAAAAAAATATATAATTTTTTTTTTTTTACCCCCTACCAGGATATACGCCCTTTCCCCCCGTGAAAAAGCGGTTATCTACATGCTACAACCCTATTCTAATCATGGTAGGGGAGTAAAGTTTTCATCCCATGGGAACACTAAAAAATAAAAGTTGACCTCCTAATTCCGAAGTAAAACCAGTGCCACTGCAGTTACGTGGTAGTTAATGTCGACACCTTAACTCCCTCGGCTAGTGACGGCCCTAACACGATATAAATATAGAGCCTACAAAATATTTGGTTGTTATAAATAATATGAAATTATTTGATAAGTATTTTTTTATTATTTGTTTTTATTTAATACCAGATCGACCTGGTGGGCCTTGCCTTATATGATTGATATAACAGGTTTGATAAGTAGGTCAGTTGGACATCCTACATTAAGCAACCCGCATTTCACTGTTCATAGTTTCATTTTCCTTCATCATCTATCCATTCATATTTTATTTTAAACACAAAAAATGAACAATTATAAATTTAATAATCCTTTTGCTGGAAGAGTCTTACGGAATTAAAAAGGATTTAGTGAATGACATAAATTCTTACTTATTATATGCAAATATTCTTACACTAATACTTTTGCGCCATATTTTTATAATGTATTTTCTTAGTACCTAAACCAAAATCCTAGTCCTCAAGAACCTCCCAGGTGTTATTATTATTATTGGGGTGACAGACCATAGAGGTCCAAGGCCTCGCGCAATGTATGTAGGAAATACATCACGCGTCTCATGACGAGGTTTTAATCGGGTGGGTTCGTCACTCCCACGCCTATTTTTGTGAGTGCCACCCATTGGCTTACGGGCCTCACAAATGCCCGGGGGGAAGGTTGTGAGTGACTACTGCATATTATATGCTTGAAAAAAATCCCGGGTAGGGCCGGGGACTCGGTCTCGTAACCTTTGGGTTGGTAGACTGGCGCGTTACCACGCTGCTATCGTGATTAAATTATTAATTACAGTCTTAAAATGTTAAATTTTAATAAAACCTGAAAAATTTAATCATACAACATAATTAAGGGACTTAATTAATTTGGTCCCGTATTAAAATTTGTCTTCATTTGTTCAAAAATTAAACATTTCAGATTCCCCAATTATGTAAGGGAATTCGAAATGCTGCTTTAAGAGTAGTTCTGTTTAAATCCGAGCTGTATACTTCGTGATCCATTCACAGATGCATAACTTGATTAAATCGTCAGCTGTCAGCCAGAACTAACTAGAAAACGGTGTTATCAAACTTTTGTTCTCTGATGGACGTTGTCTGAATTTATAAAAGACACAATCCCGCCCCCCTCCACTCCCGACTGATGTGAAACAGTTTTAATAACCTAAACCGGGTTAGCTCCCTGTAGACAGGAGAAAGCTCGTTGAATCGATGAATGATGAAGCTCGGTTATAATTATTTTGGCCATTAAAAGGTATAAATTATATCAAGAAGCATATTTATTTTATGAGTGTGATTTATAACAAGGTGAGAGAAGTAAAAATAATTATTGATCTGTTACCCAGTCACACAAGTTAAAATACTTAATTTAAAAAACAAATGTTATACTTCTTCGTTTCTCCATTAAAGCTTAATTGTTTGAGTCCCATTTTGGTTTGAAGTAATATAATTTTTATTAAGTTTTCGTCTATTAATTGTAACTTCGTATATAATTCGCATATTAGTTGGGCCGAATGAAACCAAGCACTAATAGAAACTCATTATGGCTTAGTAAAACATTGGGAGGTTTCGAAGGAAAAAAAAAACTTTTTTTAGTTAAATTAACGCTGCCATGACTAGATAGATCAGAAAAAGTTTGTGTTGAGTCCAAAACATCTCTGTACTTTGGGTTAACAGGGGTAATAGTGTCATAGACGATTTTCAGCCCTGATTGGTAGGGAAGTAGTAAGAAGATATAATACAGATTATACTATTTATATAATGAAAGATGTTGGAATTATCCTGAATATTTTTTTTTTTTTTTTTTAATACACATTTTCCCGCTCAATATTTTACACTTTACTTTAAAATAGTATTTACCACATCTCTATGAGGCAAACATGTACTTTTTTGTTACACTTCCGTCCCACATAACTAAGGGACATTCGTGTACTAATGTGAAATCAATGAAAAATATATTGTAGAATAATGGTGACCATAAAAATAATTGACAGTACTGCGTATTAAGAAGTAAGTTTTCGAATGCTTACATGTTCCCATGCAATGCAAAACATGAAAATATTTTCTCCCCCCTCCCACCCCATAGCTGTGTCCCTCCTACCCTTACACAAAATTCTAGTTAGGTTTACTGTAAGATATGAAAACTACTCGCCTTTTTCCTTGATTATAGTTATTAGAAATTGAAAGTGCTACTCATAATATGTCTCGAGAGCGACTGGTGCCATTTTTTTTTAATTTCTCAATATCGAACACATTTGCTTTACTGAAATCGTTTCTTATGTGTGTGCCAATATTTTTTTACAGTGATCCAGTAAGGAAAATATTTTCAATTAATATTTTCAGCATTTTTTTAGCTATGGAGAAAAATTAAGTACAACACTTTTAAGAAGAAATTCACGTCTTTACATTCTATTAGATTTGTTATGAAAAAGAAAGTAATTATCCAAAAAAATAAGGAATAATACTTTGAAGGTTATTCGGTGACTCGCTGATTTATGGTAGGACTACTTAATTGTGTCAATCTGTTCTTACATTTTGGGAAGAAACAATTTTTTTTTTATGTTAACTTATATTTGACTATCATTCCTTTTGACAGATCGTTTCATTCTGATATTCTCTGTCCTCGGGGAATAATATAAGAAGCTTGTTAGAGACAGAAAGATTTAATTTTCTGCCGAAAAACCAATCAATTTATTAAAGTCTAATCTTACATAGCATTACGTGATCTTTCCATCTGTGCTTTGCATCCCGAGATATTTAGCCTGATTTAATTTTTGTGTTCGTACCCTCCTATGGAATAAAATATTGATTAACATCTACAAATATAAATACAAAAAATTATATACAATGAGTGCTCAACCCTTCTTTTACCTTGAGTTATTCGAAGGTGAGTTGGTACACGTCCATTGTGTGCAGAGAGTTTAATAGGAGATAACTTTGATATTTATTGTAGTCCACAGATGTTTCATTTTCTCCTTAAATCAACAGGCATGGACTTTTATTCATTCAGTATTGTTTTCCATTTTTATATCAATTTTTGTATACTAATTATTGTATTTAATTTTCCAACGGTTTCTTGTTTATTCTTTTCTATGTTCAGAAATGCAGTCGGTATCATCGGCAAGGGTAGCCCTGACACCGTTTTTAGACTACCAGGATATAATTTTTAATTCTATAAGATAGTAAATCAAAGAAAGTGATAAAATATACAAAGTTTTAAGTATAATAATATTATACAAATATGTGATATTTTTAAGCATTTCGTTTCAAAACATAGGCTTATATTAAAAATAAAAATGAAATACTTTTTTTGTTTAAATAAATTTGAATACCTACTAATGTACTGACATTAATTAGACTAAACTACATGGATTTGTTGTATTATAAGTCAATACACTTACCCATCTACACTGAAAAAAGCTCTATTTAATAAAATATTTTAAGAATTAGTAAAAATAAAATATTCTTATGAAATTTTGAAACAATTTAAAATGATAAGTATCGAAAACTTTGGCCGAAATCACTAAGACAGAGCGACTCAATAATAGACGAGACTAGACTAAAGTCACTTAGTGCTTTCAGTAACTGATTAACTATTTAGTAAGCAGCATTAGCCGAGGCGTTAACAGTTGACAACATCGATAAAGGGCTCAACTGATGGCTTAGCCCTAAGAAGCTCTTACCTCTTAGTTATAGTCTGCGCTAGTAAGACATTTTTTATTAATCCAAGTTCGCTTCTCCAGAAAAAGATGGAAAATCTTTAAGGCCATGAAAAAAGTAAATACAAGGTGTTTTTGAAAGAAAAACTTTATTCTACTTACTTTATTTTTCCAAGAGTTTTAAGAATTCAGAAATGGAACTAGGCAGGTCTTTGTAAGTAGTTCTTACTAAAGTAGCAAAGTTTCTTTTGTTATTAAAACCGACTATTTAAAAGAGAAAAAAAGAGATATTTTCAATAAAATATTCTTTAAATTTTTTTTTAATTTATAAAATACTAAAATCATCAAAATTACACAAAGGATATTTTTTCGTGTCGATCGACACATGACTGTTAGGTCCGTCTATGGTTTATTAATAAATTTAGATATTATTTCTAATCAATAATATTAGATATTATTTCTAGTCAATGATATTAGATATTATTTCTAGTCAATAATATTAGATATTATTTCTAGTCAATAATATTAGATATTATTTCTAGTCAATAATATTAGATATTATTTCTAGTCAATAATATTAGATATTATTTCTAGTCAATGATATTAGATATTATTTCTAGTCAATAATATTTGGCTCTACAGAACTTTGGCCGCCCAAACCAATCTTCTCCACGCCAACCTTTTTTTTTTTTTTTACCCCCTTCCAAGTCATTTCTGACATACAGGAGGGGGGAGGGGTGTTATCTAAACTTATTCTAACCATGGTGGGAGGCCAAGTTTTTCATTTCGTGGCGGTCCCACGATACACACGAGGTAAAAAGTCCTCCTCCCCAAGCCGGATCAGAACCGTAGTCGGCCATGATTCTCAGGCAGCTAATACCTGCGCCTCAACCACCTGAGCTACGTACGGCCCTTCTCCACGCCAACCTATCTTGGGCTACTGCTTTCCAGTTTTCTGCTTACAGCTCTTTCAAATTCTTTGTTGATTCTTTCTGGCGTTTGGCCTCCCACGTGGTCTCTTACCTACTATATTAGCATTCATTATTGTTTAGGAGTGTCCTGATTTAAGTGATGTGGCGAGGGGAGTGCAAATAGGGATCTGAAAGAGCTCTGCTCTACCCCTCACACGTGGGGATAGGGTGGGCTCAGGGATCCTCAAGTCGATTGTGTAAATATTGTATATAAGTGTAAATGTGACTAGAAATTATTTTATTTATTTATTTTGTCATCCACATAGTTTGATTATGTGCATTTTTATCCTTCTGTTAGTATATATTTTAAGAGAAATTTTATTTATTTATAAGTACTTTTTTTTTCTTTTTATGTTATTTGATTTTAGTACGAATGTGATCAGTCATCACTATTACCTCTTGGCCACACCGGTGTGGCAGATTGTAATATTTATCAATAAACAAAGTTTTTAAATCTTTTTCTACGTTTGATATATTGTAGTATAATTAGAATTTACTGTCTTATTTCTATTTTATTGTAATTTTTAAATAAAGTAAAATTGCTTGATATGTATTTCTTAATTCATTACTACATGATCCTGATTTGTTACAGTCTTGGTACGACTACAAACTTCAGTGGGACCCAAGGGAGTATGGAGGAGTCGAGATGTTGCATGTACCTTCAGATCACATTTGGAGACCTGACATCGTCCTTTATAACAAGTAATTATTTTTCATTTATTTATATAACTCAAATATTTTTATTATACACAGTACACATACAGTTTGAATTTAAGGGGGAAAAATTAATTAATATATATATATTAAGCCTATTTATGATGCCTATATTATTTTAAAGGGATTGGACCCAGGATAAACAAAGAATATTATTATTATTTTAAAATCCAATATATAAAGAAAATAATTGATAATTAATGAATCCGTTCAGCTCCTGAAATTTTCTAAAAAAGAGAAGAAAAAATCTGTAAAACCTTAGCAAAATCAAAAGAAATCTATCGAGAAGTGATATTATATTTCAACATAATTTCGCTAAATTACATGTATTGAAATCTAAATAAAAAAAACCTAAAGCATATTGCATTTTTCTGTTGATCTCAGCTACTCTCTGCTTTTATGCCCTAAATAAAAACGCCGACAAAGGGCGCGTTGTATGTATTTTATAAACTAGAAGGGCATCACTTAGCAGCGGAGCCCTTTCAGTCCCTAAGGGGAAGTCCTTTTAAAACCCGCCCTTCTTAAATGAGTCGGGTATTCTAGCTTGTTAAAAACTGGAAAAAGCTTTCTCATGAAAATTGGGTCGCGGTGTGGAAAGATAAACATTTTTGATTTTTTTTTTTTTTTTTTTCCAAGAAAATATATACAACATAAGTATTTATCTTATCATGAGCCTAAATAACATTTCATTTTCATTTTTATGATTGTTTTCATTATCATCACAGAGCTTTTCAATTATAATTAATAATTAATTACAGAACTATAAGCCTCTCCCTAGGGAGGTATGAGTTTATAATCATAAATAATTTACAAAAATTACCGCTACTTCATTGATTAAATTGTTTATATCAATTTAAAATTAAATAATAACTTTACAAATATAATTAAATAAAATATTACCTATGCTGGGTTTGAATACATGGCTATAAGCGACAATTTATTATAGATTCTTTATTACTCTACTCCACAGTTTTCTATTCCTGGTCACAGTAGCCCAATAGACTCCCGCCCTATTTTCACTATCTCATCTAACCATTTTGTAATTAGTCTTCCTTTCCATCTCTTGTGTTCCCTTGGTACCTACTATAATTTTATACCATCTTCTCATATCAAGTCTAGCAATGTGACTATCCCACCTCCATATTCAATCATGATACATCAATTTTAATAACTATATTCTTTTTGGAATAGTATTTTATATAATTCATGATAGATATGGAATATATGGTTCTTTTCCTCAACCATAATCTTCATTATTTTATTGTGTCTAAGGGTTCAAATTCTGTATTCTTTTCTTTTTTTCAAGAAACCCCTCATTACACGTTCCTTTTTTTTTATTTAGCAAAATATGTATAATTCAGGTTTTTTTGTTACTTCACTTAATAATCCTTAAATGTAGAGACCGACCTATCGTTATAATTTTCAGGCAATCCTAAAGCTAAATCCTCAATTTTAAAGGACCTACGGCAGCCACATTTGGTTCTTTTGTGGGTGTATCAGTAATATCTTGCCTTAGTATCATACTGTTTGTATAAATGGATTTTCAGAAATAGTTCTAAGAAAGAAAAAGGTTTGTGTCAGTAAGAACACATACTGTTTAATGGTCGGAAGCAATAAGTCAGACAACATACTTGAAATTCTGGTGAACCGAGGATAGATGTTTACAATCTTATTGGAAGAATCACTGTTTTCTATAGGATTAATTGCTGTTTACAGTTAGTGAATTTTTAGCTCTACTGCATTTATATAGTACGTGCTTGGGAAACGTTTAAGATAGGTCGAGTTCTAAGCTTAATTAAATAGCAGATTGAACCCATGGGATTGTATTATCATTAATAAATATGTTTTGAATTATGGGCAGTCTCCTTTTAGTGAATATAATATCTCACTTTTTTAGTTCATTTACTTTAATCATCCATTTTTAAAAATAAAGGTAATCCCATCAAATCACCTTTACCCTTCGTCGTAAACCTACTGACTGCCCTACAGTTTCATTTAATGATGTTACTCTTACCCCTGTCGAACAGATCCGCTACCTTGGACTACATTTGGACAAGCGATTAACCTGGAATCCTCAGACCAGACTGAAAAGACAGGTAACTGCACTTCGATTTTGAATATTACAGCACTTACTAGACAAACGGTCTAAACTTCCAACACATTACAAAAGACTGATCTACATGACTGTAATAAGGCCAATCTGGACATATGGAGTTGAGCTTTGGGGCTCCACTAAACCTTCGAATTCCTCTCGTATTCAATCCTTACAATCCAAAATCCTTCGTAAAATCCTCAATGCTCCTTACTTTGTCACAAATAAAATCATATATAAAGACCTTAATGTTCCCTATGTAACCGATCTATCCCAAACCAGATATCACTCCTTCCATTATAAACTCTCTAACCACTCAAACCCCCTAGTTTCTAATCTTGCATCCTCTTCCATTCCTGATAATCCTCCGAGGCGTCTGAAAAGAAGATGGCCATGAGACCAGCTAATGTAAAATGTCATTAGAGTGCTACCATAGGGTAGTTTCTCTACACGCCTGTAACACTCTAATTTAACTTAGATCAGATTTACTAAATGTATTATAATGTAAAGTTGTAAATAGCAATAAATAAATATTTAAAAAAAAATAAATAAATAAAATAAAGGTTGGATTTTTAAATAAGCGCCTGTAACCTATTTATTAGTGTATCTATTGTATACGACGATACATAAATGGCTGTGCCACCAGCATAAAGTTATCTTTCTACAGAATAGCTAGTTTGTGTAAAATTTGTGACCAATACTCTATTTGAAACACTGCCAAAGTAAACCAAGAGAAAACAGAAGGGATCTTAAACTCCCGTCACAACTTCTCCAGCTCCGGGCTCTGTAATTCAATTCCAGTTAGTCAGTTCAAAAGCTTCATCAATGTCTCCTCCGGAACCTCTCTCTAAACTGAATCACCCTAATTTACGAGGGCCTACTGTTTTGCCTTTAACGCCGATTGGGTGGTCCGCCATTTCCCGCTCCTCAATATTTCGAGTGATATTGGGGTTTCCAGAAAAATAAAATATTTCTTGTTTGTAACTCAAGATAAAAAATTTAGGTTCGTACACATTAATTGGGTAAGACGAAAGTCGATTTAACTTCCTAAGCTATCCTGGCGAAAAATGCGGAGTGGTCTTGTTAACTTATTCTTTGAATGTGCCTTTCAGCCCTTTTAGACATGATTAAAGTCTTCCCAAGGAAAATTCATTTAGGATCAAACCTGCCTCCTTATGGTTTTTAAATACTACTTAAAACCAGATCCTGTCGACAGTCAATTCCTTCACATCCAATGTTCCTACCTAATTACTTAGATAAAAACCCTACATCTTTCACCTATATTCCCGTATTTCACAAAAAGTAGTGGAAATCTAAAATAAAAGACAAAATAATATTAAAATATCAATTTAAATAATTCAAAGAATCTGACATATCTTGGCCATTTTAATAAAAAACTAAAATCAGTAACTACTAAAGAAAACTGGCTCCCATCACTTAATATGTTCAATAACCTTGTCTCTTAGCATGAAAATCACGATTCATAAATGCACCCAAAGGCATTTATGGAATTCCTTATGAGAATAAAAACTAAAAAAAAAAAAATATGAAAATAAAATAGTAATTATTTTTTAGGTGAAAAGATAATCATTATTTTTCACCCATATTTATTTATTCCTTTACGATATTTTGACTTTTAAGCCATCCTTTTTAGCAATACCGTTTGTTATTCTCATTACTTCCCGACCTGGACTGTGACATTATTCTCTATCCTTATCATTTCTACTTATTGTAATTCTATAAAATATCTCATCCCACCCAATTGTAAATTATTCTTTCATAGATATCTGTTCAACCACTGCAGTCTGAGATTAATCAAAATCTACGGTGATTGAGTTTTATAAAATAACTGGTTCTGGATTTTTATTGGAGTGGACTGTATTTGATATATTGATAGATAGATTCAAGAATAATGATACATGATGAAATAGTGATATTAGCCTCTATACTTCTATGAATAATAACACAATGGTGTATTTGGTTTGACCAAAAAGGTTACAATGTTATTTAGTTGGGTTTGTTAAATTTTGATCATAGAATACATTAATGAATGATATTACCATTTACTTGACGGTTGACCTCTGAATATTGAACATTTCTGTGGAGCCTGAAGACTGGCTCTTTTGTTATGTTAGGTCCTCTCATCTTAATTCCGTTTTCTACCTGGCTGTGTTGATTAAACTATTCACTCATACTAAATGATAGTTAACTATCAGCAAAATGAAGTTGCCATAGATAGCCTTTGTTCACTCATCAATTGCTTTGTTCTCACTCGTATGGTACCTGTCCTCTTCCTCATTGGGTACTCTCTTACTTTAATTTTATCCCACTAGATGGAATAAAAACTGAATGATACTAATTATTTTGATTTTAGTTGTGATCTTTCTGTTTAATTAAGACTTTGACATTATGATTCAAAATCACTTTATTTTCCCGTACATCTCTATTAATAATAGCCGAAAGATGGGCGAACAAAACCGCTAATGTGAAACGAATGGTAAAAGTAAATTGATAATTTATTCTGTTCTCGGATGTAGCGGAGAAAGAAATTTTCAATATGATGGGTCAACAATTCGTTTAGATGAAGTTTATTGGAAATATAAGATACCGAGAATTTTTATTTTTTTTAAGAAATAATATATAGGGATGAAAATTCGTCATTTTATGCGATGGCTGTTCTCAAAAAAAATTGTAAATTGTTTAAAAAAATATAATGCATAAAGGAGCAAGGATATAGTTGCTGAAAATGTCATCAATGTGACCTGAAAGTGAGCTTAGATTCAACCGGTGTTCTCAGCAAAAAGTAATTTCACCGTAAGGATATTTCTTCCATGGACTGGCAGGAGGTGGCAATGGCTTCAAAAGGAATTCCTAGAAGCACTCCAATAACACGGCTCGAAGAATTACGGTTTCCTTCGAATGGAAAGCTTTGAAAGGCTTCAGTAGTCTATTCCTCCTTTTCCTCTGCGACCGGCGAGTACCTTTGTAGTCATGTTGGATTCTGGAGTGTTGTCCCTGATGTCTATCCTAATTAGTGTCAAGATTAGATAAAAAAATTAAAATCTATCTGTTCATAAATTCATTTATGTTTCCTATATTCATTTCTTTTTTCTTTTTTTTTTTTGAAAACTTTTATTGAAATAATGCAATATACTACACTCAAAGGCAATAAGTATTAAATCCGTAAGTACTCAAACGTACTATATATATGTACATATATATTAGACAGAGAGAAAAGCAAATAAAAAATAATATAAGAAATAAAATAAGGTAAGTAAAAATAAAAATGGATAACAATAATAAGAAAAATAATAAGACGAAAGAAATTGTAAATAAACATAATCTGATAAATGAATTAGATAACTAAAATGAAGAATTTTTTTTTTAATATTTATATATTGCTATTTACAACTGTACATTATAATACATTTAGTAAATCTGATCTAAGTTAAATTGGAGTGTTACAGGCGTGTAGAGAAA
>NW_027113754.1:307632-315134 GCF_000696795.3 Halyomorpha halys | reverse complement strand
ATAGTGTTAGGATTGGTTGGAATGTCAGCTGTATAGACGGTGTAGAGGATGGGACCAAGGAACACCAGCGGACTGAGAATAGAGGGATGAATAGGAACCATTGTGATTTACTTGGAAAAAAAGTGAAGAATTAAAAAAAAAAAAAAAATTCATCTTGAACACATTTATACTATTTACAATATTTAAATTCTGCCAGAGGTCTGTATGTATCTTTGTGTATGTGTATGTGCGTATGAACGTCTACACCCTAGTTCAAAAACGAAAAGTTATACAGAACTGAAATTATATATACTGCATATTGAAGTCGCGTATATGCCTTACAGAAATATTTTTCGATTAAATAGACGGGCCTGAAGTACTGCATTGTAGAATCGATTATTTCGATAAAAGACTTTGATTAAACTCACATCTACTAACATTTACTTCATTCAATCAAGTGATCCTTACTATCAACTATTTATTATTCTAATTTAAATATTATGGCAGAGCTTAAATACGGAAGGCAGAAAAATCTTCCTCTAAAGTAACTTTATTTTTGGTTATACAAAATTAACAACCATCTTTCATAGTCAGTAATAATATAAAAAAAAATAAATATGAACTGGGAAAGAACTTATAATTGTAACTAACTCTTATGCAATCGCCTAAATTGCCAAGTACACAGCCTTGTTATCATTTATTAAAATGTTGTATTTTAGGCAGGAAAAAAGTTTATAGTTCTTTTTCACAATTAATAAAACTCTTAAACACAAATCATCATAGCAACCGAAAAATAAAAAATGTTAAGTACGTTTAAATATGTTTATTTGAAAATTTAAGCATCACTCATTGTTAATAATAATAAACAGTAGATAAATATAAAATATGAAAGGGTTAATAATAATATAAAAAACAGATGAAAAAATGAAATTAAAATCTGTACCGCTCCAACATATGAAGGGTTAAGGGTGCAATATTTTGTAAGGAAGTACTGTCCTAGACCAAAGGTTGTGCAAGAAGATGATTTGGTCAGAATCACGTTCGACCGGCAGAATTTTACCTAATTAAGGGTAATTTAAGAGGCTGAGTGGATCCCAGAAGAGCTCAAGGACCCACAGGGTTGACTGACGGCTACAGTGTAACAGAAAAAAGTTTCTTCTCAGCCGGATTCGAACCCTGGTCCTTGGAGTTAGTAGCATCGTGCCTTACCACAGTACCATATCCACGTATATATACCATATCCTTCCATATGCACCTTGCACAGAGGCAATATCATAACCAATGAAGGTCTACTGAGGTGCAGTTATTACTAGTTGAAAACTTTTACTAATAAAATGAAAGGATTTGATAATTATTGTTTCAATCATAGTTGGATTTTATTATTCTCTAATATGAAAGATATAAGTAAGGGACTTTTCATCCTGAGTAATAAAGAAATAGCTGTTTTAAAATGTACAAGGATTAATTTCAACTTTTTTTTTTTAACGACCTTCATGGTAGACACTTCTCCGATCAACAAGTATAATTATTGTCATAACATTCAAAGCATTTTTTAGTTGAGTAAATGTGAATAAAGACAGAAAATAATCGTTTAAAAAAATTTTTTTCCTCAATTGTTTTTTTGTACAAAAAAGGTAAGATTTAGAAATTTTAAAACATTTTTAAGAAGTTCACCTTAAATTTTAATTTAAAATAGTACTCATTAAATAATTCTAATTTTGTCAGTGACATCACAATTAACAAAAATTTTGGCAAATAAATACGTGTTGGTAAAGGTTAGTCCTACCCGACCAAAACAAAAGTTCTTTTGAGTACAATGCGAAATAAAAAGGAAAACACTTTAAAAACATAATTATTTACAGTAGCTATTATGAAGTCAGAGTGAAAAACATGAGATTTGTACGGATGTCTGCACGATCCCATAGTCGTAAGCCCAGAGGAAACAATATTCTCACAAGCAAGTCAATTAGGTTACTGCAAGGCCTGCAAAGTTCCCGCCACAGAAAACAATTTCATGGTCTCGGATACGGAGGTGCCATTTTTCAAGTCTCTCGCACACTTGCCCCAGTCCAGTCTACCAAATATAGACCGTTACTTAATTTAAATATTACCAATGTTTAATTTTTTATCCAATATTATTAATTAGTAGCTATAAACAGTTATGTTGTAAGTATTTTAGTAGTTAAAGGTTCTACTATGCTAAGAGTTCCTCACTCCCTCAAAATACGTATTTATACTTATAAATTTACACAACAAGTTGAAAGATTTGGTATAGCAAGCTGAAGTACAAAGACAATTTTTTTTTTTTTTTTTGGAAATTTAGATATTAAATTTAACGTTTATTACTAAGCTGTAATTTTTGGTTTTAACATCTATTAGACCTATAACATAATTATGCATGCCTCTTCGTTGTAGTAAATATGAAACTAACTAAATTCCATGACAATAAAGATAGTAATAATTTTTTTTTGTTATGTTTTTTAAATTATTTCTATATTTTGGAACATGTATCAGACATTATCCATAATTAGTGCATCCTAATTACTTTATACATTATAAAACCCTAATTTTAAGGGATTACTTACATATCAGGAAAGTTTAAGTATTTGAAAAGTAGATGGATAGTCTTCAAGAAAATAGGACTATCTATAATATAATATTTCATAATCGGGAAATCCGGATAAAGCTCTTAAAATGAAGAGAATACAAGACTTAAAATTATTTATATTTACACTTTTTTTTCAAAATATTGTCTAAAATACAGAAATAAATTAAGTAAGGAGTAGTAAAGGTTTTTTCCTTAAAAATAAATTATTTTATTTTTTTATTCCTAAGCCCTAAGATTGTGTAGGGTTTGATATTTTAGGTTTAAATCGATCTCTTTGAAAGGTATTTTATGAGGGAACTGAGAAAATATATGTCGCATAGAGATGGAAAAATAAATTATATGTTGGTGCTTGATGACAGGACTCACCAGTTTTCTGGATGTCAGTAACCAGTCGCAGTAGTTTTCAGTCGGGTCTGAGACTCTTTATGTGTGTTTGCTACCTTTGTGAGAGTCCTGTTAGTGTTAATGTCTGGCTTAGAGGGTTGATGCAGTGTTGGAAACTATCAAATAATTTGATGTGCCTCCGTGAGATGAATTCTATAATTGAAAAAAAGGCCGATTAGCTCATCTATTTTCTTAACTTTGATAAATTTACTAAAAACAGGAAAAAGAAACTTAATTCAAAGAATTGGAATTAGATTATTATTGCATATAATATAATTAGTATTATGATTAAAATTTCAAGGCTGCTTGATCATCTAGAAAACCGGCTAAAATTAGGAAATGGTGTGAACCCACCTTCCCAACTTAATGTATGTATGCGGTATTGGTATCTATATCTGATATTCGAAATTTCTATATCGATATCTTGGAACCGATAATATCTGAATATCGATATTTCCCTCCTATATATCTGTTTTTCAAAAACAATCACACACCTCAGAACATCGTATATGTTAATTATTTTTGACATAATAAAAAAATTCAATAAATTTTGGGTTGTTTTGCTTTACCGTAATATATTTTTTTTTTTAATGTTTGGATTAGTTATGATATAAAATAGGTCCTCCTATGATTTGCAACAGTTTTGTTTTATTTGTTAAAATTTCAAAATTTAAATAGCGATATTTTGGAATATCGATATTATAGTGCCTATATAATATTGATATCGATATTGTTAACCTATATATTTTTTTTCCAATATCCCATCTCTGCCCTAAGGTAGCCTTACTTATCTTACGTTTAAAACACACACGAGTAGTATTGGTCAAATGACTGAATCCCTAAACCCCTTAGAGCTGGTCTAACTAATCTCACTTTTGAAACATTTATTTAAAAGGAAAGAGGTGACATAAAATAAAATATGAGTTACATTGAAAATAAAACGGCGTTAGTGAAACGAACCGAATTTTTGAAACTAAATAAATAATAAGTTTAGCTTATTCTCGTTAGTGCAGAGAACATGCTTTCTCGGGTATTAAACTGTATTAATCAGTTGAAATATAGAATTTTCCACTCCAGTTATTGAAATGTAACCAACATATTGTACGATGGTGTACTTGAGGCTACTATCAAACATTAACACAAGTGGTCTTTGTTTAGGTTGTTGTGCATATATAGTGAAATATAAGGGACACAGGATACCTGTTATATATACCTGGATATTTACAATTATGATTAATACACAAGAACTATTGAATTGGGTTTCACGTATATCGGTGTTACTTCTTTAGAAAAATATATCTGGGGCCTTACTTATTTTCCTTTATGATATTTCAACAATAGAAATCATTCAACGAAGCAAAAAATACATAGCTAACATTTGAAAAATACAAAATTACTTTTCCTCAGTATAGTTTTATTGGATCTCCCTTGATTAAAAAAATAACTAATTTTAGAATAGCTACAATGAATTTGATTAAAAATACTTTAATTTAATTTTTCGATCAACCTTTTCCATTTAAAGTGAATTTGCGCATTCTTGTACTTTTTTGCTTTCTTGGGCACAGCTTCCAAGTAGTAACTCTTCATGGCACGATTAATGTGACTATGAATTTCTAATTACAGGTAGTCAAGAGTTAAAAAAAAGTATACAAGTTTTAAAATATGTTTTTCTATTTTAAACAAAGTACTGATACAAATTTTTAAATATTTTATATCTTTTTAAACAAAAATACTGATAATATTTTTTAAATACTTTATTTCTTTTTTAAACAAACTACTAAAAAATATGATTATAGATAATACTAAAGAACAATCCAAATAAACTAATCTTATTGTTAACGCCATATTTTATAATTAATTTGTGTTTTATTGTAAATAGTATTTAATTAGTGTTAGTGTTTAATTTAATTTTTTTTCGTAACCTCCTTTATTATTAAATTTATACAATACATACATACACATGCATAATAGAAATGACAATGGCATTGTAAGGTTATGTTTAATTTAATTACATTTACTTTATTTATATTATTTTAATTGAAATTTAGTTATTTGAGAATAAAAATATGTATTTATATTGGTGTGTTATAATTAAATAATACAGACAGTTGTTAAGGGTTAATAACCGATGCTAAGAGGTCGCCTAGCAACAGGCCGACCATCTTCGTTTTTAAATGAGAATGAGAATACTTTTTTGAATTTTTTAAACGCTTCCACATCTTACTTTGTAATTAGATTCTGGCTGTATGAGAAATCAAAACCAATTTGTTGGTTCACAAGTCCCATAACTTTTTAAGTCTTATTATATGATACTGATTTTTTTTTTACTGTTTCAGTTGGCATGTTAGTTTAGCTAGATTAAGTTTGTTTGAAAAAATTTAGTAAAAAATCTACTAATAGCACTTATATCATTATTTAATTTAATTTAAAACTATGCCGATGCCGGAGTATTTGTTTTATTTTCGTAGTAACTTAGATGATGTGATACTCCACCCAATGTGTGCCGTGGAGCTGTTCTAGACCTCGGCTATCCGTTTATAAAAAGGATTAAATAGCACTGCGGTTAATGGCCTCAGGGGGAGATACTTTTCACCTCAACCTATTTGGGCCTATTTAATATTTGATCCTGCCTCTCTGCTACTTCCCAAGTCAACCGAGCCCAACATTTTACCAAATTTACGGCCCTCTTTTCCATGAGGATTTCCCTCTCACATTAGTTAAAGTACCACGTGAGTTTTCTACGACAACTTTGTGCTTCTCTACAACATGAAATTGATTCAGTTGATAAAATTACATAGTTGTAAATTAAACGAATCTAAGATAAAATAATCTGGTGCGACACACAACTTTTACTTACCATCCAAGAGGAAGGTGAAAATTTCAAACAATACATATAAATTTTTATGTTACTATATTCTTAGATCAGATTTACTAAATGCATTATAATGTACAGTTGTAAATAGCAATAAATAAATATTAAAAAAAAAAATGTTACTATAAAAATATTTTTTTAAGAATTCTCGAAGTGTGAATAAAAAACATCAACTTTGTTCCTGCCAAGTATACAAAAGTTTAAAAAAATATAACAAAACCGTGGGTATGTGATTGTGATCGGGAGAGACCGGACATGCTTGGTTATCTCAGATTTTCCGAACTCTAACATTTTATCTCTATTTTTCTCCATTAGTTGACTATCAAATTCTTTCAAAATTCATTTTTTTATTATCGTTAACAATGCAAAATCATTTATTAATACAAATAAACAAAATTAAAGTAAGACCTTCAATATTTTTTATATAAGTCCTCTTAAACTATTTCTTTAAGAATAAGGCCTAGTTTAATTAAAATCATTAGTGTCAGATTTGAGAAAATAAAAAAAAAAAATGAGAATAATCGTGTGGCTCTTCCGACCAGTCAAAATTATCGAAAAACTAGCAGTAACATCCCAGACAAATAACCTGTCTTAAAACACACTCTGTTTTGCGATACTCGTATATATAAGTGAGTAAAAGCAAAAATTAGAGTTACAACTCAGTTTTTGCTTTTATACAACAATATCCTCTATTTATACAATATAATATCCTCACTCCTTTAATTTACTCAATCAATTTCAAAAACATAAAGTTCCATGAGAATAGATACAAAAATGAGTTTGTATCAATTCTAAACTATTTTCTTTTTCCTTTATTGCCATGAAATAGTACAATATCAATTGTGATGTGTAATTCTTTCTCCAAATGTTTGATGATTGGCTAATATTTAAATATTCTTATATTTATAGATATTTTATATTTATAGTCTATTTATAATAATAAATTCAGTTCATAAATTTCTAAAGCATAGTAAAAAATATATATGTTTTAATTTCAGAACTGGAAAAAAAAAAGTTAATTTAATCACAAGCTTTGATCATCCCCACCGAATTAAGGTCTACAGAGTAGTGGGTCAATGAACCAGGACTGTTTCCTACAACGCCTGCAAACATATTTTATAGGGTAGATGAGGGAAAAATCCTGATTAATTAATAACAACTGGATAAGTAATGCCTCTTGGTAAAGGAGCTTATCGTTGCCGGCGTAATATCTAGCTAAGCTCGACTAATTAATTTAATTAAAGTTCTTTATCTTCCTGCGTAGGTATACTATATATTGGTCTAAGCCGCAGTCTGCAAGAACTGCATTCTAACTCCATTTAATAGGAGGTTTACTCGGCTAAGGACTAAGATGCTTTCAGCCCACCAGCTTGGATGTAAAAATTCACTCATAAATTCTGTTTAAATTCAGAAATTTTTACTTGTTGGTACATTGCAGGAACGAAGTCCAAAAATTCCTAAACAGGGTAAAAGTTTTTGTTTTGGTATGGCCACCCAGATTTTACCGTTGGACATTCATTTGAATAAAAGAAAAGCTGATTATAAAGGAGTACATCCTTACCAAGTAAATATGAGGCTATGACAACAAATGTGTAAAATTTAAAACTGAAATAAATACACAGAGATTTATTTTGTATAACAAGAATAGGTGAGGGTTAA
>NW_027113754.1:304711-307577 GCF_000696795.3 Halyomorpha halys | reverse complement strand
TATGTATTTCTATGTATGTACAGGGTGTTTTAGGGTTGTGTCCAAACTGAAAATATGTATTAAGGATCTCAAAATAAGAGAACAATCACCATTAAAGGTATCTCCGTGAACACTTTATATAACAGATATTCATGTCTAAATATTTTCCTTGTTTATTGTTAATAAATTAATATGTGTTCCAACTACTTTATTAATGAAATGTAAACATTACACTCATATTAAATGTATTTCAAAGTGATTACCTTGAACATTGAGACAGGCTTAGCATCTTTATTTTTCGGAAACCCTGCAAAAAAAAAATCAGACTGGGTAAATCAAGGGGTAATTTGTTGATATTTTTTTATTTATTTGATTTTTTATAAGGCTTTCTGAAATTGATTACAAAAAAATTGGTTTTCTCCGAATCTTCAAATATGATCGTATAAATAATCTAATTAGCTGAAATTTTAAAAATGAAATGTGGATGGTATTACAAAATCCGAAGATCATCCTTGGAGAAAATGTGGATGGTGTACTGTGTGGGGTATTGGTTACATAAAATATTAGATTTTTACATATATATAAGAAGATGGTCAGGGTTGCGGTCAAAAGAGAAACAAAAATAGTTTACAATATTTATTTTCCGACGTTTCGCCCCACTTTGCAGGGCTTCATCAGATTAGATAATTACGATGGTAAACTATGTTTTTCTTATATTCGAGTACAAATATTCATTATAGTGACTAAAACTAAAGGTAATTCAAGGTTGCATTTAATTAAGTTCATTCAAGTAATATTTAACTAAATTTGGCTTTATACAGCAGTTAAGAATTTATTTGATATCCCAAAATAAACGGAGGTATATAAATGGAGGACATTAATTAACTAGGGACATTCTCAAAATATCTTCTCCTCTTTAACAAAGGCTAATATTTATCATATATCAGAGAGAGTGGTCGGAAACACCCGTCGTTTTCTGGTAGAATTCTCCCACAATGATTGTGAGCACTTGGCCAACAGAAGGTTCCCAGAGTTTTCAAAGTATTGATTGCTTGATGTTGGATATCCGAAAGTTAAAACCTCTATCGCCTTCTGTTTTATGTAATATCTGTTTGGCCAAGGCAACTTGTTTCTAAAACTTGACTATTCAGTTTTAGTTATTTATAGCAGGCACATTCATATTTATGCTACTGCTGAGAGCAAAACAATGTCGTTACAACTGAAATATGCTCAAGGATGGTTTAGATATTTTTTAGTCCCATTCACCGAATTTAATCGAGTTTAAGTATAATCGAAATTTATTCTCCGAACTTATTTCAGCAAAACTGCATTTCTGGTACTAGAAACTTTGTCAGTGTTGGATAAAAAAGTAATTTCAATTAAAACTACAGAAATTAAAATTACTGAAATGATTTTATAATCACCCTCACTCTATAAAAAAAAAATTCTGATAGATAGTTTCTATTTATATATTAAAAAAATTGGCACACAGTGACAATGTGGAAACAACTGTTGATAATATTATATTCCAGAGGAAGACACTATTAGTTCGTTCAACAATGAACTAAGCTATTCATCATATAATATTCAATAGGTTATATAAACATACGATTATATCATATATATATATGTATAATAGTATTCTTAATGTTATAGGTTCTTATTGGATAAGTTTCATTAACATAATTAGATGTAGTGAATGAATGTACTCTTCCATATTCAAATTTATTTTTTTTAATGATTCATAAAACAACCTTTTTGGCCTCACCAACCCATCATTAGGCATCTATGAACAAATTCAAACTTTTCACCTTATACATACAACAATTAGTAATTATACCACATTTTTTTTTTATTTTACACAATTACCTTGTATAAATATATCTTCTAATATCACATTTAACTGTTCTCCTTATTAGTCATAAAAATATTGACAACAATCATATTGCTGTCAGTTTTATAATAAATAAAAATTCCATACATAATTATAAATAAGGAGATCTAAAAACATTATATACCTTCTTGAAACAAGGTTATCCTTTCAAAAGTGATAACAAATGGATTAAAGACTATGTCAATAATCTTCTACCTCTATATCACAAAAGATGATTAATCTACAAACAATATTTATTTAAAAATATATTACATCACCACACTATTATATTATAAATTTGTTCTAACAAAACAAAACTGATGTATACCATTAAATTAATAATTGAATAACAACATTCATGTAATGTGTACATAATGCTTAAATTAATAATGCTAAAGTATCTGTCTTAAAATTAATAGTTATGATTGATTTAATATAAATGGTAAATAATATAGTTATGGTAAAATTAATATCAATGGTTTTAGTGATTTTAGTTTTTGGTGGTGATGTAATATATTTTTAAAAAAATATTGTTAATGGATTGGTCATCTCTTATGGAATAGAAGTGGGAGATAATTGACATACTTTTTAGTAAATTTGTTATCACTTTTGTAAGGACAAAGTTGTTTCAAGAAGGTATATAATGTATTTAGATCTTCTTATTTATAATTGTATGTATGGAATTTTTATTCATTAATTTATCATAAAACTGACAATAATATGAGAATAGTTAATATTTTTATGACTAATAAGGAGAACAGTTAAATATGATATTAGACGATATATTTATTCCAGGTGATTGGTTTAAATTTTAATAAAATATGTGGTGTAATTATTAATCGTGGTACAGATAATGTCAAAAGTATGAATTTGTTTGTAGATGCCTGATGATGGAGTAGTGAGGCCAAAACGTTGTTCTATAAATCATTAAATAAACAAATTTAAATAAGGAAGAGTACTTTCATTCACTACATCCAATTATATAATAATATTATACTTTGCCTCTTTAAGAAA
>NW_027113754.1:298750-301612 GCF_000696795.3 Halyomorpha halys | reverse complement strand
AGTCAAAAAAAATGAGATTGTATATTTACTGGAGGGGCCATGGGATTAAATAGGCTCTAGAGTAAAGCACTGGAATAAAGGCTCTTCTTTATTTCTATTACTTTTTTTTTCTTTCATAAAATACCTCATTGCTGGAATATGTATAATTTATATACATACAGATTTGTGTGTGTATACAGATTTATACGTGTGTAAATATACATATGGTTAATTCCACCACTTTTTTAAACCACTGCAACGTACGTATCAAATAGTTTACCAATTTGTCCGTACTATATTGATTTATTAGATCTGCAAATATTAAAAAGAATTAGTTTCTACTACATTTAAAACGGATTTGTGTAGGTCCTAAAACTCCTGCTAAATAGTTAATTAAGTAACGAATTAGTTATTTTTTCTTATTTATCGTTTATGACTAATAACTGATCTATCCTAGCGGAAATTTTATTGTATAAAAAATTAAACAGTACCAAATTCTGCGTCGAATGAGCAAAAACATAGGTATTTTTTCTTCTTTTGTGCCAATAACTCCTAAATGGTGCGTTGTAGAGAAAAAGTCATCGGACAGCAAATTAAACAGCATCAAATTAGACTTTGATCGAGTTCCATATTTTAATCATTTGGTTTGGTGGTATGGTCGTAAACCGTCTGCATCGGTTGCACCCTGGGCTCCAGCATCTGGTCTGAAGTGCAATGAAGTTCATATGCAATATGACCAAGTACGAGACTGAGGTGAAAAGTTACAATTGATAATATTAAACATTGTTCTTCGATTACTATAATTTTTAGGATAACGTAATGGCGGAATAATAATAATAATAATAAAGGAATAAATTTAAAATAATGGCGGTTTTTTTCTTTTTGAGTTGATTTTCGAAGATGGTACCTTACTAGGGATATTGCCTATGGCTTCAAATAAATACATAAAATCATCAAATAACAAATAATAAAAATAAATAAATTAAACAATTGCGATAAACAATAATAAAATAAATCAGTGGTTTCCTACTTAAAATAGAAGTCTGGGGACCACTAAAACATAAATTGAATTTGCGTGGCTCAGTCCTACTCTTGACCCAAGACAAAGGGGCGGTCTCACTTTTGAAAATATTAGGAAAGTTAGGTTGCTTAAAAGGGTATTTTGAGGCTCTTTAATAAGTATTTGCCTGTCAAACCCTTTCAAACGAAGCCAAAGTATCAGGACAAATAAACTATAAAACAGTTTTAACAATAAGTCTTCAAAAACATGTGCTACCACTCTCCCTCGGACCACTGGTTTAAATGATTAAAAATTTGAAATTCTTATTATTTTTTTAACTGTAGTCATTTTACATGTTTTACGTTTGAAAAGAAGTAATTTAATACATTTTTTATTTATATTCGATTTTATCTTCTATGTGGCCTGCAGAATGTTGTACATCTTCCATTTTGTTTCGACTTTATTGAAAGTCTCTGAAAATTATTTTCAGCTTATAACTATCAAAGGGGTTTTTATACCAAAGCTCGGGAGGACACGGGTTCACAACATCCGATTTTGATGATACTGACGAACAGAACAAATGGTTTTCTCTATCTGAAGCGATAAAGGCACCATTATGTGATTTTACCAATGTCAAATAAATCTTGGTATGGCATCTCAAATAACATAAATGGAAAAGTAGAGTGTCTCAATCAGGCATACATCCATCAAAATACACAACTTTCGAAGATGTGTAAGTTGGAAACGGGAATGATAGGCAAGGAACGGAATTCTAGAATCCATTCAAGTGTCTTCGTGTAAGTGTATTAGTCACCTGATCAAGGACTTGTAAAAGGAAGCGCGCTTTAAGAATCGTTACTCGGGTATATTCAAGCAAATGCGGCCTATGTTTTCAAATACTGATACCAAAGGCAAAATCCTAAATAGCTTAGAAAAATATCAGCAATAACCTTAAAGCAAAATGCTAAGAACAACAATTTCAATGGCTGTCCAACGTACGATGAATTTGCATAAAGTCAAACACCCAAAACAAAACTATTTTCTTGCTATACTCAATAGCATTGCTTTAGCTTAACTCATCGAAGCATACCAAAGAGTAACTGGAGAATACTTCAGATGTTAAAATCTCTTTGTAGAAGAGCCTTCTATAGGATACCAATTGCTCTCAGGGTTTTGCAAGCAAATACACATCCCGTACTGGCTTGATCCGCTACTTTTGGTTGTGAGTTCTGAGGAAAACTTTGTTTCAACATGTGGAGAGCGAAGCAGTGCTTCAGGAGACCTCAGCACGCCTCTTCCTCCAGAGTCACAGAATTGGAAGAAGCAGACTAAGTGAAGGAGTGACAGCTAATAGTTTTAATTCTCGATTTCTTTATAGTTATATTATTTTTTAAAAAAAGCATTTTAATTTTTGGCAAATATCGATTTTGGCAGCACACTTAGGATATTTCCACCTACGAACTAAGAGACAATATAACGTTGCGGAAGACCCTCTTAGATCCCTCGATTAGCACTAACCGGAGGGAACTATGGGCAGTTAATTGTGACCAATAAGAGAGCGGCACAGATCCCATTGGTGGGATAATCGACACTTTGGTGCTCGGTGGCTGGGTCCAACCTGGACCGATGCCAGCCGCTTTGTCTTCTCTTCGCTCTTAGTAATTACCCCCTCCCCTTCTTGAGCTTCGTACGTCTCTTCTTATCTTCTTGAATTTTTTTTTCAATTTTATTATCCACTCCTGGACAAAATTTAACGCATAATTTAGTTTTTTCATCATCATTTCATTCACTTTATTTGAGAGGTAAACAAACAGATATCAAATACAAAGTGGTGCACTAATATGTTCACATATACTCGCAAGCTGATCGAATGTCATATTAGC
>NW_027113754.1:298235-298673 GCF_000696795.3 Halyomorpha halys | reverse complement strand
ATATATAGAGAGAGAGAGAGAGAGAGAGAGAGAGAGGGGGGGGGAGAGGAGAACCGTGACCAATAAAGATTAAGTTTATATTATATGAGTTAAAAAGAAAATAAACAATACGATTTTATGTAATTAAAAAAAATAACCCATTATTCTAGCGAGATTATACATCAACCATCACATCCAGAGTGACGAATTGATTTTATTTTTTATGATACAAATTTTTTTTCATGTTATTCCTCTTACATCTAAGCTGCACAAATTCTTCGAAAGAATCAATTGACTTTAGGTGCATTTAAAAAAAGAAGACAGTCTTTTTTTAATAAGAAATATAATTTTTTAATAATGTACATTCTTGCAGTCATTTTTTATCAGAATTAATTTTTAATAAAGTTTCCATATTTAGGTACCTTAAATATGTAATGCATACATTTCATACAATTTATA